>NC_134354.1:289332366-289443137 GCF_048569485.1 Anomaloglossus baeobatrachus
GGGGAGGCTGGGGGAGGCTGATGCTGGGGGAGGCTGGGAGGAGGGAGGCTGATGCTGAGGGAGGATGATGCTGGGGGAGGCTGGGAGGAGAGAGGGGGAGGCTGAGAGGAGGGAGGGGCTGATGCTGAGGGAGGCTGATGCTGGGGGAGGTTGGGAGGAGAGAGGCTGATGCTGGGGGAGGCTGGTGCTGGGGGAGGCTGGGAGGAGGGAGGCTGATGCTGGGGGAGGCTGGGAGGAGGGAGGCTGATGCTGAGGGAGGCTGGGAGGGGGGAGGCTGGGAGGAGAGAGGCTGATGCTGGGGAGGCTGGGAGGAGGGAGGCTGATGCTGAGGGAGGCTGATGCTGGGAGAGGCTGATGCTTCGGGAGGCTCGGAGGAGAGAGGCTAATGCTGAGGGAGGCTGATGCTGGGGGAGACGGGGAGCAGAGAGGCTGATGCTGGGGAGGCTAGGAGGGGGGAGGCTGATACTGGGGGAGGCTGGGAGGAGGGAGGCTGATGCTGAGGGAGGCTGATGCTGGGGAGGCTGGGAGGAGGGAGGCTGATGCTAGGGGAGGCTGGGAGGAGAGAGGCTGATGCTGAGGGAGGGGGAGGCTGGGAGGAGAGAGGCTGATACTGGGGGAGGCTGATGCTGGGAGAGTTTGGGAGGAGAGAGGCTGATGCTGGGGGAGGCTGGAGGAGAGAGGCTGGTGCTGGGGGAGGCTGATGCTGGGGGAGGCTGGGAGAAGGGAGGCTGATGCTGGTGGAGGCTGTGAGGAGGGAGGCTGATGCTGAGGGAGGCTGGACGGGAATGCTGGAGGAGAGAGGCTGATGCTGGGGGAGGCTGGGAGGAGGAGGCTGATGCTGGGGGAGGCTGGAGGAAGAGGCTGATGCTGAGGGAGGCTGATGCTGCGGGGAGGCTCGGAAGAGAGAGGCTGATGCTGAGGGAGGCTGATGCTGGGGGAGGCTGGGAGGAGGGAGGCTGATGCTGGGGGAGGCTGGGAGGAGGGAGGCTGATGGTGAGGGAGGCTGATGCTGGGGGAAGCTGGAGGAGAGATGCTGATGCTGGGGGAGGCTGGGAGGAAAGAGGCTGATGTTGAGGAAGGCTGATGCTGGGAGAGGCTGATGCTGCGGGAGGCTCGGAGGAGAGAGGCTGATGCTGAGGGAGGCTGATGCTGGGGGAGGCTGGGAGGAGAGAGGCTGATGCTGGGGGAGGCTAGGAGGGGGAGGCTTTTGCTGGGGGAGGCTGGGAGGGGGGAGGCTGATGCTGGGGGAGGCTTGGAGGAGGGAGGCTGATGCTGAGGGAGGTTGATGCTGGGGGAGGCTGGGAGGGGGAGGCTGATGCTGGGGGAGGCTGGGAGGAGAGAGGCTGATGCTGGGGGAGGCTGGGAGAAGAGAGGCTGATGCTGGGGGAGGCTGATGCTGGGGGAGGCTGGGAGGAGAGAGGCTGATGCTGGGGGAGGCTGGGAGGAGGGAGGCTGATGCTGGGGGAGGCTGGGATGGGGGAGGCTGGGAGGAGAGAGGCTGATGCTGGGGGAGGCTGGGAGGAGAGAGGCTGATGCTGAGGGAGGCTGATGCTGGGAGAGGCTGATGCTTTGGGAGGCTCGGAGGAGAGAGGCTGATGCTGGGGGAGGCTGGGAAGGGGGAGGCTTATGCTGGGGGAGGCTGGGAGTGTGGAGGCTGATGCTGGGGGGGCTGATGCTGGGGGAGGCTGGGAGGAGTGAGGCTGATGCTGGGGGAGGCTGGGAGAAGAGAGGCTGATGCTGGGGGCAGAGAGGCTGATTCTGGGGGCAGAGAGGCTGATGCTGGGGGAAGCTGGGGGAGAGAGGCTGATGCTGGGGGAAGCTGGGGGAGAGAGGCTGATGCTGGGGGAAGCTTGGGGAGAGAGGCTGATGCTGGGGGAGAGAGGCTGAAGCTGGGGGAGGCTGGGGGGAGAGAGGCTGAAGCTGGGGGACGCTGGTGGGAGAGAGTTGATGCTGGGTGGGCTGGGGGGAGAGAGGCTGATGCTGGGGGGAGGCTGATACTGGAAGAGGCTGTGAGGGGGGAGGCTGGGAGGGGGGAGGCTGATGCTGGGGGAGGCTGGGAGGGTGGAGGCTGATGCTGGGGGAGCTGATGCTGGGGGAGGCTGGGAGGAGTGAGGCTGATGCTGGGGAGGCTGGGGGCAAAGAGGCTGATGCTGGGGCAGAGAGGCTGATGCTGGGGGAAGCTGGGGGAGAGAGGCTGATGCTGGGGAAGCAGGGGGAGAGAGGCTGATGCTGGGGGAAGCTTGGGGAGAGAGGCTGATGCTGGGGGAAGCTGGGAGAGAGAGGCTGATGCTGGGGGAAGCTGGGGAGAGAGGCTGATGCTGGGGGAAGCTGGGGGAGAGAGGCTGAAGCTGGGGGAGGCTGGGGGAGAGAGGCTGAAGCTGGGGGACGCTGGGGGGAGAGAGGCTGATGCTGGGGGGGCTGGGGGAGAGAGGCTGATGCTGGGGGAGAGGCTGCTGGTGAAGGCGGGGGAGAGTGGCTGCTGCTGGGGGAATGGGAGAGAGGGGGCCAATCCTAGAGACAGAGGACAAGGGTTGAGGGATAGTGCAATGACAAAATCAATGGCGGGGGAGTGTAAGGACTCAGAATGAGAGGGGGGCAGCATTGGGAGCTCATTATGGAGAAGGGGTAGCATGTGTGGGCTCAGTATGGAGTGGAGCAATGTAGGGGAGTCAATATCAAGAGTGGGGTAGTGTGTGTGTGTGTGTGTGTGTGTGTGTGTGTGTGTGGGAGGGGTGTCTCAGCATAAGCGTTAGTGTGGTGGTCTTAGGATGAGTGGGGCAGCATGGAGGTGTCATTATGAAAAAGAGGAAGGCAGCATTAGGAGCTCATGGAGAGGGGCAGCATGCATGGGACATTGTGAGGAGGGAACAGCATGCATGGGAAACTGTGAGGAGGGAGCAGCATGCATGGGACACTGTGAGGAGGGGGCAGCATGCATGGGACACTGTGAGGAGGGGGCAGCATGCATGGGACATTGTGAGGAGGGGGCAGCATGCATGGGACATTGTGAGGAGGGGGCAGCACGCATGGGACATTGTGAGGAGGGGGCAGCACGCATGGGACATTGTGAGGAGGGGGCAGCATGCATGGGACATTGTGAGGAGGGGGCAGCATGCATGGGAAACTGAGGAGGGAGGCAGCATGCATGGACATTGGGAGGAGGGGCAACATGCATGGGACATTGTGAGGGGGGACAGCATGCATGGGACATTGTGAGGAGGGAGCAGCATGCATGGGACACTGTGAGGAGGGGGCAGCATGCATGGGACATTGTGAGGAGGGGGCAGCATGCATGGGACATTGTGAGGAGGGAACAGCATGCATGGGAAACTGTGAGGAGGGAGCAGCATGCATGGGACATTGTGAGGAGGGGGCAGCATGCATGGGACATTGTGAGGAGGGAGCAGCATGCATGGGACATTGTGAGGAGGGGGCAGCATGCATGGGACATTGTGAGGAGGGAGCAGCATGCATGGGACACTGTGAGGAGGGGGCAGCATGCATGGGACATTGTGAGGAGGGGGCAGCATGCATGGGACATTGTGAGGAGGGAACAGCATGCATGGGACATTGTGAGGACGGGGAAGCATGCATGGGACATTGTGAAGAGGGCGCGGCATGCATGGGACATTGTGAGGAGGGAGCAGCATGCATGGGACATTGTGAGGAAGGGGCAGCATGCATGGGACATTGGGAGGAGGGGGCAGCAAGCATGGGACATTGTGAGGAGGGGGCAGCATGCATGGGACATTGTGAGGAGGGGGCAGCATGCATGGGACATTGTGAGGAGGGAACAGCATGCATGGGACATTGTGAGGACGGGGAAGCATGCATGGGACATTGTGAAGAGGGCGCGGCATGCATGGGACATTGTGAGGAGGGAGCAGCATGCATGGGACATTGTGAGGAAGGGGCAGCATGCATGGGACATTGGGAGCAGGGGGCAGCAAGCATGGGACATTGTGAGGAGGGGGCAGCATGCATGGGACATTGTGAGGAGGGGGCAGCATGATGTGAGGTCAATGTGCAGATCATATTTCATAATTGAGGAAGGTGTGGTGGATATAATTTATAAGGGAGGGCAGTGTGTAGTATATTATTGGCAGTGTGACAGTCACAGTATATAAGTGGGGACGGTTTGGTGGGAATATTTTATACTCATGCTATGTTTTGATGTGCCTGTGGTGATCCCCATTGGGGGGGTTAGTGCCCTTTGTTTCTCATTGATACTTTTTCAAGTGTTTTACAGAGTAGATCTGCCTTAAACAGATGTCGTGTGCGAAAACTCAGTGTTACGTTGTCACTAAGGGGCGCGACCACTTAAAGTGCCTAGGGCAGCACGAAGGAAAAATACAGCCCTGCATATAGGGACTAACTAAAAAGAAAAAAATAGTGAAAAAAAATAAAGTAATTATAACAATAAATATGTATATGCAATTAAAAGAAAATATGTACAAATAAAGTATACATAATTGGTATCACTGCATCAGGAAAAACCCTATCTACAGTGAAATGTAACAGTTTGGGCACTCGTGTCAAAATTACTGTTACTGTGAAGCGTTAATACCTTCACCCCGGCCGATTTTCATTTTTTGTTTTTTTGCTCCCCTTCTTCCGAGAGCCATAACTTTTTTATTTTTCCATCAATCTTGCCAAATGAGGGCTTGTTTTTTTGTGGGACAAGTTGTACTTTTAAATTAAACCATAAGTTTTACCAAATAGTGTACTGAAATATGGGGGAAAAATTCCAAGTGCGGAAAAATTGCAATAAAGAGTGCGAATGCATGATTGTTTTTGGGATATTTTATTCACCGTGTTCACTATATGGTAAAACTGATGTGTTAGTATGATTCCTCAGGTGGGAATCAGTTCATAGATACCAAACATGTATAGATTTACTTTTATCTAAGAGGTTAAAAAAAAATCAGAAAATTAAGAGGTTTGTCCAAAAAAAGTGGCTCACTTTTTGCGCCATTTCCCAAGACCCGCAGCATCTCATTTTTCAGGATCTATGGCTCAGTGATGGCTTATTTTTCGCGTCTCAAGCTGATGTTTTTAATGGTACCATTTTTACTTTTTGATCGTCTGTTATTGCATTTTGAGCAAAATTTGTGGCAACCAAAAAACTAATTTTGACGTTTGGGAAACAATATAGCGACAAAAAAATTTCCAATCAGATGAATTGATTTTAAATTTTGATAGATCGGGCATTTCTGAACGCGGCGATTCCAAATGTCTGTATATTTTTTATCCCTTTAATTTTCAGTGGGGTGAATGGGGGGGTGATTTGATCATTAAGGTTTTTTATTTTTTTCAATTTTTTAAAACTTTTTTAAACTTTTTATTTTACTAGTCCCCTTAGGGGACTATAAGGATCAGCAGTCTGATCAGTTGTGCATTTCTTTTTATCACAGCTACACAGCTGTGATCACCAGAAATACCTGTTGTCACTGGCAGCACTCGGCCGGGTGAAACAGGAAGTGAATCATGATAGCTACAGGAGGCATCACATGACCCTGTGTTACCATGGAAACCATCGGCTCATAGTGATCACGTCACAGCACGACCAATGGAGTCTGTAAAGTAAATATTTACTGCGGCTGGGATTTAAATTGCGATGTCACATTTTGACATCACGGTTTAAGGGGTTAGCAGGCGCGAGTGGATCACGGATGATTAACGGGGTTCTGCCAGGAATAAGGGAACCCCTAGAGAGTGCCGCAACAAACATAACAAACACAATGCAACTGTGGGCTCTAGGGAGAGGGGAGCGGGGTCACCTCCTGCACTCATTTGAGGCTGTTCCCTGCACTCCCTACTGTCCCTATACAGGTTCTTTTACCCCGTCTCTGATCACATGCCTAGGCCCTCGCTTGCCCTGAACTTACCCTTGCTAGTGAGAAGGCTGGCGAGAGAACTAGTCTCACCACTGCAATAGTCCACCACAGGGGAAGGAAGACAGACAGGGGAAATAGACAAAACTAAAACACTCCATGCAACTTCAATGCTGCAAACACCATAGTTGCAATAGTCACAAACCTTCAGGCTTCTTCCAGAGCCAGTGGATAACTAAATGTGAGAATCTATAACCGACAAATGTTGACATGTGACTATTTATACTAAAGAGGAGTGGTAAGAGCTGCAACTGAGATTAAGGCTTCCCAAGGCTAGCCAGATAGGAAATAGTCCTTAACCCCTACAACAGCAAAAGCAAGCAATTATATTTAAACACAGGCTGCAGACCTGCGCACAATAAATCGCTGTGGTCTCAGACTCACCAGAGATTCCCCCCAAAGCGGGGCACACCGCTTCTACGAGGCCCCCTGAACCCTCAGGAACGGGTTTGTCTGGATGACACGCATGGAATTAATGCACTAATTTACTGGTGTTCACTTCAGATGCCAGTACTCATGTCTGTTCTGGGCTATAACCAAGAAGCAGGGGCATCCCCTGAGCCTTCAGCACCTCACCCTTGAGCTCAGAACATACAGCGGAGACGAGACACAGTCATCGGAGCTACCTCGCCCAGTAAATCTCAGAGACAAAACGTCAACTTTCACATTTTTCACCCCTGGACGAAAGGTTACCATAAAATTAAATGGCAATGTGTGAACAGCCACCAATCGCCAAAAATCAAGACAGATGGAAAAATAACAATGAAGTGCACTGCAATATGGGGACCAACCAAAAACCTATATAGCAATTAAAAACAGCATAACAGCAACCTCTACTCAAAATATTATGTTTTGCAAAGTGTGCACAGTACCAACATTCCAACCTGTACTTTGAAAAATGAGATTTTTAGCAAAAAATTGCAATTTTTCGAGCTACCTCGCCAACGTCACGGCAAATCTCTTGAGGCAGTCCTACACTAAAATATTTTTATTTAAAGTGTGCCAAACGGCCTCACATACGTACAATAGGACTGCACAGCACGTACCTGGTGCTTTTCAGTCTCGTCTCCATGACTCATTCATTGTTGTGGGCGGGATAGGCCCAGGCACATGCTGCTTGGAATATATAGCCTGTGGACAAGGCTAGATGGCAATGTGTGAACAGCCACCAATCGCCAAAAATCAAGACAGATGGAAAAATAACAATGAAGTGCACTGCAATATGGGGACCAACCAAAAACCTATATAGCAATTAAAAACAGCATAACAGCAACCTCTACTCAAAATATTATGTTTTGCAAAGTGTGCACAGTACCAACATTCCAACCTGTACTTTGAAAAATGAGATTTTTAGCAAAAAATTGCAATTTTTCGAGCTACCTCGCCAACGTCACGGCAAATCTCTTGAGGCAGTCCTACACTAAAATATTTTTATTTAAAGTGTGCCAAACGGCCTCACATACGTACAATAGGACTGCACAGCACGTACCTGGTGCTTTTCAGTCTCGTCTCCATGACTCATTCATGGTTGTGGGCGGGATAGGCCCAGGCACATGCTGCTTGGAATATATAGCCTGTGGACAAGGCTAGATGGCAATGTGTGAACAGCCACCAATCGCCAAAAATCAAGACAGATGGAAAAATAACAATGAAGTGCACTGCAATATGGGGACCAACCAAAAACCTATATAGCAATTAAAAACAGCATAACAGCAACCTCTACTCAAAATATTATGTTTTGCAAAGTGTGCACAGTACCAACATTCCAACCTGTACTTTGAAAAATGAGATTTTTAGCAAAAGATTGCAATTTTTCGAGCTACCTCGCCAACGTCACGGCAAATCTCTTGAGGCAGTCCTACACTAAAATATTTTTATTTAAAGTGTGCCAAACGGCCTCACATACCGTCACATTGCCGTGACGTTGGCGAGGTAGCTCGAAAAATTGCAATTTTTTGCTAAAAATCTCATTTTTCAAAGTAGAGGTTGGAATGTTGGTACTGTGCACACTTTGCAAAACATAATATTTTGAGTAGAGGTTGCTGTTATGCTGTTTTTAATTGCTATATAGGTTTTTGGTTGGTCCCCATATTGCAGTGCACTTCATTGTTATTTTTCCATCTGTCTTGATTTTTGGCGATTGGTGGCTGTTCATACATTGCCATCTAGCCTTGTCCACAGGCTATATATTCCAAGCAGCATGTGCCTGGGCCTATCCCGCCCACAACCATGAATGAGTCATGGAGACGAGACTGAATAGCACCAGGTACGTGCTGTGCAGTCCTATTGTACGTATGTGAGGCCGTTTGGCACACTTTAAATAAAAATATTTTAGTGTAGGACTGCCTCAAGAGATTTGCCGTGACGTTGGCGAGGTAGCTCGAAAAATTGCAATTTTTTGCTAAAAATCTCATTTTTCAAAGTACAGGTTGGAATGTTGGTACTGTGCACACTTTGCAAAACATAATATTTTGAGTAGAGGTTGCTGTTATGCTGTTTTTAATTGCTATATAGGTTTTTGGTTGGTCCCCATATTGCAGTGCACTTCATTGTTATTTTTTCCATCTGTCTTGATTTTTGGCGATTGGTGGCTGTTCACACATTGCCATCTAGCCTTGTCCACAGGCTATATATTCCAAGCAGCATGTGCCTGTGCCTATCACGCCCACAACCATGAATGAGTCATGGAGACGAGACTGAAAAGCACCAGGTACGTGCTGTGCAGTCCTATTGTACGTATGTGAGGCCGTTTGGCACACTTTAAATAAAAATATTTTAGTGTAGGACTGCCTCAAGAGATTTGCCGTGACGTTGGCGAGGTAGCTCGAAAAATTGCAATTTTTTGCTAAAAATCTCATTTTTCAAAGTACAGGTTGGAATGTTGGTACTGTGCACACTTTGCAAAACATAATATTTTGAGTAGAGGTTGCTGTTATGCTGTTTTTAATTGCTATATAGGTTTTTGGTTGGCTACCATAAAATTAAACCTGGTAAAAAATAAGAACCATCTAGCTTTCTAGGATTAAGGTGTTTAGCAGGCTCAAAATACAGAACATTTTTATGATCGGTAATTACAGTGACAGGGTGAACTGCCCCCTGTAAGAAATGACGCCATTCCTCAAATGCTAGCAATGGACAACAGTCCTCTATTACCAATATTGTAGTTCCGTTTGTCCGGCGACAACTTTTTTGAGAAAAAGGCGCATGGATGCCACTTACTAGGAGATGGCCCTTGAGATACCACTGCCCCAATCCCCATCTCGGACACATGAACCTCAATAATAAATGGTTGTGAAATATTCAGTTGGATGAGCACAGGTGCTGTAGCAAAGCATCTCTTCAAGAAAGAAAATGCCCAGCGGGTGAGGTCAGACCATCTTGAAAAGTCTGTACCTCTCTTGGTCATATCCGTGAGCAGTTTGACAATTGACGTGAAGTTGCAGTTAAACTTCCTGTAATAATTAGCAAACCCCAGAAAGCATTGTAGTGCTTTCAGATTTTCAGGAGGATCCCACTCCAAAACAGTACGGAACTTATCTGCATCAATCCGGACACCAGCAGATGATACCAAGAAGCTAAAAATGTTACCTCTTGTATGGTGAATACACACTTTCCAGTGTAGCATACAGTTTATTATCACAAAATATCTGTAACACCTGTCTGATGTGTTTTGAGGTCGGACGAATAAATCAAAATATCAAATATACAACCAGAAATCTACCCACCAAGTAAAGGAACGTATCATTGACAAAATGTTTGAAAACAGCTGGCGCATTTGTCAAACCAACAGGCTTGACCAAGTTTTCATAATGCCCTCAGGAGTGTTAAAAGCCATTTTCCACTCATCCCCTTCTCTGTTTCTAATCAGATTGTAGGCCCCACTGAGATCCAACTTAGAGAACCACTTAGCACCGACAATCTGATTAAATCAGGGATGAGAGGAAGAGGATAGGGGTCATGAATGTTAAATTGATTCAACTTTCGAAAGTCTAAACAGAAACACAGACCTCCATCTTTTTTCTTAACAAAAAAGAACCCTGCTATCACAGGAGAAGAGGAGGATCTGATATGTCCCTTCGCAAGACTCTCCGTGATATAATCTTTCATAGCTTGCCATTCCAGGCCGGAAAGATTATAGAACCTGGTCTTGGGAAGTTTTGCCCCAGGGGAGTAAGTTTTACAGGACAATCATGCACGGTGGGGAGGCAGATCCTGGCACCTCTTTTCTAAGAATACAAACATAAAATCACTTTAGAGGAGACGGACGATAGCGATGATGATATTCAGACAATTATTCATGCAGAACTTACTCCACCTGACTATGTCTCAATACTCCAAGTCCACCACTGGCATATGCATAATTAATTAGGGAATGCCCAATATGATAGGAGTAGGGAGACCCTCTAAGACATAATAGGAAAGGAGCTCCTTGTGAAGGGCCCTATGTATAGGTTGATATTATGCACCAAATGTGTAAAACTATAATGAACAGGAGTAGTCACAAAAGGCTGCACTTGAGAGTAAGTGCCGCGGGTAACCTCAGTGACAGCTCAGCTGATCGCGCTACTCACCGCCGCTCCGGTCAGCTCCACGCAGCAAATGAGGTGAGTAGTGCGATCAGCTGAGCTGTCACTGAGGTTACCCGCGGCCACCGCTGCATCCACCGCTGGATCCAGGTAACCTCAGTGACAGTTCAGCCGATCACACGGCTCTCTTCATTAGCTGCGTGCAGGTGACAGGAGCGGCTGTGTCTTCTGCTGCTCCTGTCACCTGCATGCAGCAGAGCTGGATGCGACGCTGGAGGACCGTGGATTACGCCGGACAAGGAGGGCTTTGTTGTGGGTAATAAATTGGTAATGAGGGAATTTGTTAGTGTTTTATATTTCTAATAAAGGATTTTTCGGGTGTGTGTTTTTTAACTGTAATTTACAGATTAATCATGGAAGGTATCTCGGGGAGACGCCTGACATGATTAATCTTGGACTTATTGGCAGCTATGGGCTGCCAATAACTCCTTATTACCCCGATTTGCCAACGCACCAGGGCAAATCGGGAAGAGCCGGGTACAGTCCCAGATCTGTCGCATCTAATGTATGCGGCAATTCTGGGCGTCTGCTGGCTGATATTGTTAGGCTGGGGGGCTCCCCATAATGTGGGGCTCCCCATCCTGAGAATACCAGCCTTCAGCCGTATGGCTTTATCTGGCTGGTATTAAAATAGGGGGGGACCGCACGCCAGATTTTTTAATTATTTATTTACACGGCACACAGAGCCGCGCGGCATTAAATGAAGTCGGGTGAAGTTCACCTGCTTTTTTGACACGTCCCCAACGACCAGCTAGTCGCTCTGCAGGTCCGGATCGCTGTTAGGTCGTTGGCCAGGTCTGCCTATTTGACAGCTCACCAGAGACTTTGTAGCGATCCCGGCTAGGTTGAGATCGCTGGTTGGATCGCTAGAAAGTCTCAGTGTGTAAACCCAGCTTAACTGAGGAAAGAGCAACTTGAAAACACTTAGCTATCTTCTTATAGCCTTCTCCTCCTTTGTGGGCCTCTACCATTTTCATTTTCAGAGTGCTAGGCAGCTGCTTAGAAGAACCCATGGCTACTGGTATTTGGCATAAGGTTAGAAGGTTAGAGGAGGCTGGGGTTTTTTTTGTGAAATTTGCATCAACTGGACATTTGTAACGATGATAATGAACAAGCCATAACCCTAACAGGCTAATTAAGGTCTGAAATCTTGGTCAAAGGACAGAAATCTCCAAGGGTGCCCAAACGATTGCATCTGCTAATTTTCCTTTTTGTAATTTTTAAAATGTAAAAAATATATTTGTTTTTCCTGAAATACAAAAGAAATATGTCATCTTTAACCCCTTCCCAACCTTGTGATTTTCTGCTTTTCATTTTTTCTCCCCTTCTTCCAAAAGACATACCTTTTTTATACTTTCGTCAATATAGCCATTTGCGGGCGTACTTTTTTTTAAATGACACCATTCATTCTGCCACATATTGTACTGAAAAATGGGAAAAAATTCAAAGTGCAGTGAAATTGCAAAAAAAGAAGGGAATTTTGTTACTTACCGTAAATTCCTTTTCTTCTAGCTCCTATTGGGAGACCCAGACGATTGGGTGTATAGCTACTGCCTCCGGAGGCCACACAAAGTATTACACTAAAAAGTGTAAGGCCCCTCCCCTTCTGGCTATACACCCCCAGTGGGATCACTGGCTCACCAGTTTTAGTGCAAAAGCAAGAAGGAGGAAAGCCAATAACTGGTTTAAACAAATTCACTCCGAAGTAACATCGGAGAACTGAAAACCATTCAACATGAACAACATGTGTACCCGAAAACCACCAAAAATCCCGAAGGACAACAGGGCGGGTGCTGGGTCTCCCAATAGGAGCTAGAAGAAAAGGAATTTACGGTAAGTAACAAAATTCCCTTCTTCTTCGGCGCTCCATTGGGAGACCCAGACGATTGGGACGTCCAAAAGCTGTCCCTGGGTGGGTAAAGAAATACCTCATGTTAGAGCTGCAAAGACAGCCCTCCCCTACGGGGAGGCAACTGCCGCCTGCAGGACTCTTCTACCTAGGCTGGCGTCCGCCGAAGCATAGGTATGCACCTGATAATGTTTGGTGAAAGTGTGCAGACTCGACCAGGTAGCTGCCTGGCACACCTGTTGAGCCGTAGCCTGGTGTCGTAATGCCCAGGACGCACCCACGACTCTGGTAGAATGGGCCTTCAGCCCTGATGGAACCGGAAGCCCAGCAGAACGGTAGGCTTCAAGAATTGGTTCCTTGATCCATCGAGCCAGGGTGGCTTTGGAAGCCTGCGACCCTTTGCGCTGACCAGCGACAAGTATAAAGAGTGCATCCGAGCGGCGCAGGGGCGCCGTGCGGGAAAGTAGATTCTGAGCGCTCTCATCAGATCCAACAAATGCAAATCCAATTCATATCGATGAACTGGATGAGGACAAAAGGAAGGTAAGGAGATATCCTGACTGAGATGAAAGGGGGATACCACCTTAGGGAGAAACCCCGGAATCAGGCGCAGCACTACCTTGTCTTGGTGAAACACCAGGAAAGGAGCTTTGGATGACCGCGCTGCTAGCTCGGACACTCTCTGAAGAGACGTGACCGTTACCAAAAAGGCCACTTTCTGTGACAGTCGAGAAAGTGAAAAACATCCCTCAGAGGCTCAAAGGGCGGCTCCTGGAGAGCAATTAGTACCCTGTGCAGATCCCATGGGTCTAACGGCCTCTTGTACGGAGGGACAATGTGACCAACCCCCTGCAGGAACGTGCGTACCTGAGGAAGTCGTACTATGCGCTTCTGAAAGAATACAGACAGCGCTGGGACTCGTCCGTTAAGGGAGCCGAGCGACAAACCTTTTCCCAAACCAGATTGCAGGAAGGAAGGAAAAGTAGGCAATGCAAATGTCCAGGGAGACACTCCCTGAGCAGAGCGCTAAGATAAGAATATCTTCCACGTCTTGTGGTAGATCTTGGCAGACGTCGGCTTCCTAGCCCGTCTCATGGTGGCAATGACGTCCTGAGATAATCCTGAAGACGCTAAGATCCAGGACTCAATGGCCACACAGTTAAGTTCAGAGCCGTAGAATTCAGATGGAAAAAACGGCCCTTGGGACAGAAAGTCTGGCCGGTCTGGTAGTGCCCACGGTTGGCCGACCGTGAGATGCCACAGATGCGGGTACCACGACCTCCTCGGCCAGTCTGGGGCGACGAGGATGGTGCGGCGGCAATCGGAGCTGATCTTGCGTAGCCCTCTGGCAACAGTGCCAGAGGGGGAAACACATAGGGTAGCTGGACCTGCGACCAATCCTGAACTAAGGCGTCTGCCGCCAGAGCTCTTTGATCGTGAGACCGTGCCATGAAAATCGGGCCCTTGTGGTTGTGCCGAGACGCCATTAGGTCGACGTCCGGCTTCCCCCAGCGGCTACAGATTTCTTGACACCCGTCCGGGTGCCGAGACCATTCCCCTGCGTCCATGCCCTGGCGACTGAGGAAGTCTGCTTCCCAGTTTTCTACGCCCGGGATGTGAACTGCGGATATGGTGTATGCTCTGTCTTACACCCACATCAGAATCCGCCGGACTTTGCGTGTTCCGCCTTGGTGGTGGTTGATGTATGCCACCGCTGCGAAGTTGTCCGACTGAATTCGGATCTGTTTGCCTTCCAGCCTCTGCTGGAAGGCTTGCAGGGCAAGATACCCTGCCCAGGTTTCCAGAGATCTGAAGGGTGGACTCCTCTGAAGAGAGTCCTTGCCCGCCTGAGAAAGGGGTACGTTCCTGTCTAGGGACGTCGACTTCCCCTCCCATTGGCGAAGAATGTCCTATAGAAGTGGACGCAGATGAAAACTGCGCGAAAGGGACTGCCTCTGCATGAGGCGTCTTAAGGGGTGTGACTGGCTTTGAGGGAGAGACTGCACCCCCGTCTGTAGTGAACGCCGTATGACCAGCGGGAGCTGCACTATCGCTGAGAGAGTGTGAAGCTCCATGCCAAGATATGTCAGCGATTGGGTCGGTCAGATTTAACTTTAAAAAGTTTATGAACCACCCGAAACTCTGGAGAGTCTCCAGCGCCACGTTCAGGCTGTGTTGGCATGCCTCTTGAGAGGGTGCCTTGACGAGTAGATCGTCCAAGTAAGGGATCACAGAGTGACCCTGAGAGTGCAGGAGTGCTCCCACTGCTGCCATAAACTTGGTGAAAAGCCGTGGGGCTGTCACCAGACCGAAGGGCAGGGCTACGAACTGAAGATGCTCGTCTTCAAGAACGAATCGTAGCCAACACCGGTGCTCTGGAGCAATCGGCACGTGGAGATAAGCATCCTGATGTCTATTGACGGTAGGAAACCTCCTTGAGACATTGAGGCAATGGCGGAGCGGGGGGATTCCCTCTGGAACCGCCTGGTTTTCACGTGCTTGTTGAGCAGTTTTAGGTCCAAAACGGAACGGAAAAAGCCGTCGTCTTTTGGTACCACAACCAGATTGAAGTAAAAACCGTATCTTGTCCCTGAGGAGGAACAGGGATTACCACTCCTTCTGCCTGCAGAAGAGCATCGGCTCGGCCGGGAGGTGATGAAGTTCTGAAGATCTAGTCGGAGGACGAGAACAGAACTCTATCCTGTACACGTGAGACAAAATGTCTCTCACCCACCGGTCTTTGACCTGTGGCAGCTAAATGTCGCCAAGCGGGAGAGTCTGCCACCGACCGCGGATGCGGAGAGAGAGGGCTGAACGTCATGAGGAAACCGCCTTGGTATCGGTTCCTCCGGCTGCCTTCCTTGGGCGTGATTGAGCCCGCCAGGAATCTGCGCCTCTCTGAGCCTTTTGAGCCCTTTTGGACGAGGACAATTGGGACCTGCCCGAGCCTGGGAAGGACCGAAACCTCGACTGTCCCTTCCTCTGTTGTGGTGCTGTTTGATCTGGGTTGGTGTAAGGAAGAGTCCTTACCTTTGGACTGTTTAAGGATTTCATCCATCGCTCACTAAACAGTCTGTCCCCAGATAATGGCAAACTGGTTAAGCACTTTTTTGGAAGCAGAATCTGCTTTCCATTCCCTCAACCACAAGGCTCTGCGTACAAACCACGGAGTTGGCGGACGCCACTGACGTACGGCTCGTAGAGTGCAGGACAGCATTAATAGCGCAAGTCGCAATGCAGACATTGCGAGGTTAAGGACGCCATCTGCGGCACAGATGTACATGTGACAGTGTCCACGTGCGCAAGACCAGCTGAAATAGCTTGGAATGCCCGTACGGCTGCGAATGCCGGAGCAACCGACACGCCGATAGCTTCATAGACAGAATTCAACCAGAGGACCATCTGTCTGTCAATGGCATCTTTAAGTGAAGTCCCATCTTCCACTGCAACTATGGATCTAGCCGCAAGCCTGGAGATTGGGGGATCCACCTTTGGACACTGGGTCCAGCGCTTGACCACGTCAGGGGGAAAGGGATAACGTGTATCCTAAAGACGTGTGGAGAAACGCTTGTCTGGATAAGCGTGGTGTTTCCGGATTGCTTCTCTGAAGTCAGAGTGGCCGGAAAAGTACTCAATATACGCTTGAGATACTGAAAAAGGAATTTCTCCTGCTGCGAAGCTGACTCCTCCACCGGAGGAGCTGAGGGAGAAATATCCAACATTCCATTGATGGACGCTAGAAGATCATTCACTATGGCGTCACCATCCGGTGTATCCGGATTGAGAGCGGTTTCAGGATCAGAGTCCTGATCCGCTACGTCTGCCTCACCATGTGATGAAGCCGAGTGCCGCTCCCAGCGAGCTCGCTTAGGCTGTCTGGGACTGTTGTCAGAGCCTGCGCCCTGGGATGCATGGGACCCCCCCGGAGCACTGATTTGTTCCAAATGAGGGTGGCCCGGGAGCATTGTATCAACATTGCCCATGGTCCGTCTGGACTGCACAGTCTCTAAGATGTTAGTCACAGTCACAGACAATCTATCAGCCAAAACTGCAACTCCGTCCCTGTCCCTGGGCAGGGTTCACAGGTGGTTCCTTTGGCCACCTCTAGCAGAGACCCCGGCTGACCAAGTGCTACAGGGGAGCATTGCACACAATGGGGACAGTGGAACCTGCCGTGTGGAACAGTATCACGTGCAGTACAAGCAGCATAGAAAGCCTGTGCCACGGCACCCTTGCTTTTTTGCTGCTGTCTAGAAGTATATAGCCAAGAATAGCGACCGTACAATGCAATGTATAGCATACAAGCAGAAAGTACAAATGAACACTTCAGCACATGCAGTACAAGCAGCATAGAAAGCCTGTGCCTTAGCACCCTTGCTTTTTTGCTGCAGTTGTTTAGCCATCTAGGAGTATATGGCCAAGAATAGCGACCGTACTGTGCAGTGTATAGCATACCAGCATGAAGTACAAATGAACACTTCAGCACATGCAATACAAGCAGCCTAGAAAGCCTGTGCCCTAGCACCCTTGCTTTTTGCTGCTGTAGGCTAGCCATCTAGGCATAAAGTACAAATGGCATTAGTGGGGTCAGCACTTCAGGTGCCGCTTACCGCCCGCACAAAAGCGGGTGTGTGGTCGCCCGAATCCTGTGACTGGTTGCCCAGAGCTTGTCTCCCTTCTCCAGCCCAGACTGCGTGCAGGAATGGCCGCCGGCGTCTTGTGAAGAGGGGCGGGCCGTGGGCGTGCCCCAGACAAGAGCGGGAAACCGGCGTCCCACTGTGTCCAGTGAAGGGGGCTGGAGAATGCAAAGCAGACTCCAGCTCTCGGCGCTGACTGTCTGTACAGCGTCCCGCCCCTCCCCTGACTGGCAGGGCTGGGGGCGGGAACGAAGCGAAAACTAGGCCGCAAAGCCGGGGACTCGAGTAATAAGCGCGGCCGTCCGCGTGCACGGCCAGCGCGGAAGTCCCCGGCGCACCACAAGTCCCAGCCGCGCCACAGTGAAAAACACCCCGCAGCGGCCGGCGCGGCAGTTTCTAACACATAAATTCACTCAGCTAAGCTGCAGTGAATAATAGCACAAGCGCTCCGCGCTGTTGTCCCCGGCGCACTAACACTCCCAGCAATGCTGGTGTGTGTGTGCGCGATGCGTACGGGGACACAGAGTACCTTAATGTAGCAGGGCCCTGTCCCTGACGATACCCAGCTCCATATCCAGCAGGTTCTCCGGGTCTGTGGATGGAGCCCGGTCTCAGTGCCTGGAGACCGGTAAGATCCCACTTCACCCAGAGCCCTGAGGGGGGATGGGGAAGGAAAACAGCATGTGGGCTCCAGCCTCCGTACCCGCAATGGGTACCTCAACCTTAACAAACACCCGACAAAAGTGGGGTGAGAAGGGAGCATGCTGGGGGCCCCATATGGGCCCACTTTTCTTCCAACCGACATAGTCAGCAGCTGCTGCTGACTAAAAACAGTGGAGCTATGCGTGGATGTCTGACCTCCTTCGCACAAAGCAGAAAACTGGTGAGCCAGTGATCCCACTGGGGGTGTATAGCCAGAAGGGGAGGGGCCTTACACTTTTTAGTGTAATACTTTGTGTGGCCTCCGGAGGCAGTAGCTATACACCCAATCGTCTGGGTCTCCCAATGGAGCGCCGAAGAAAGTGCAATTTTATGATTATTTTTTGGGTTTTCTATTATTTGCTATGTTCTCTAGCTGGTAAAACTGATCTGGGAATATGATTCCCCAGGTCAGTATGAGTATGTACATCCCAAACATGTATAGTTTTGCTTTTATCTAAATGGTGAAAAAAAAATCAGAAATTTGTAAAAAAAAAATAAAAAATAAAATGCACTTTTGTCGCCATTTTCCGAGACCCGTATCATTTTCATTTTTTGGGATCGGAGGCTCAGTGACAGCTTAGTTTTTGTGTCCTGATCCGCTGTTTTTAAATATACCATTTTGGTGTAGATGTGATGTTTTGATCACCTGTTACTGTTTCCCCAAAAATAAGACCTACCTGAAAAATAAGCCCTAGCAGGAATTTTCAGCATTTTCGGCATAAGGCTTAAAATATAAGCCCCACCCCAAAAATAAGCACTAGTCACAGTTCAATAATTAAGTGTCCATGCAGCTAAAAAAAAGTTAAAGACTACTGCAGGACACTTTATTATAGAAAGCAGAAACCCCCAAAAGAAAGTAGACAGAAGATCCCACAATCATACTCACCAGATTGCAAATGGGAGGATATGCAGTGGAACGCACACCCACATCAGATCGCACACTCACCCACACACATCAGATCATACACACAATCACACATCAGATTGCGCACACACACACACACACACACACACCTCTGCACATCCGGCGATACCGATTGCTTCTGGCCAACATAACGACCTGGGATGCAGTGCAGTAGGCAATGGAACACATTGATGTGTTCCACCTGCAGGTTCTTGCACTCCACTGCACAGCGTCCCAGCTTCCTCTGCTGGCTGAAAGCAATCGGTATCGCCAGATGTGGTGAGTATGATTGTGTATGTGATCTGATGTGTGTGTGTGTGTGTGTGCGTGCGTTCCTGCGTGCGATCTGATGTGTGTGTGTTGGCCAGAAGCAGGGGAGGACAGCGTGCAGCATTCCTGTATTCCTGTTGCGAGCGCCCACTAAAGATCGCAAAAGGACCTAGGAACAGACGCCCGGGGGTCTGGTAAGTATGATTCTCCTGGGAAGGGGGATGTTTCCCTGAGAATAAGCCCTACCCCGAAAAAAAGCACTAGCGCATTTTTTCAGGTCAAAAAAATATAAGACAGCGTTTTATTTTTGGGGAAACATGGTATTGCATTTTATTGCAGTGTTGCGGTGGCCAAAAAAATGTGTTTATTAGGGATGATCGAATACCCTAATATTCGTTTCGTCTAATATCCAGCGAATACGTCACCGCTATTCAACTATTCGTGAATATTCAATGCCCAATGTAAGTCTATGGGAAACTAGAATAATTTCACGTTGGACCCAACGGTGACTTGTGGTGACTGAGGAAAAGGCTGACATGGATGGGAAAAGGCTGAAACAGTATGGGCACAGCCTGTAGAAGGTGCCTGACTGCATTTCTGGTGTCTTGGAATAACGTGCTCAGAGCAGCACGCGGTGTTTACTTAGTCGCCAGAACAGCTCTCAAACCAAAGTAAAAGAGGGGAAATTGCTAAGAAACAGTTTGTAGTGTCTAATCACTGTAATAAAAAGTCAAATCAAGCCCCTACCTCCAAAAAAACACTTTAGCATATGTTCACATGTTTTGTTTTTTACATTTTTCCTTTTTCGATTAGAAAGGGCTGTAACTTATACATTATATTGGTGTCTGTCTCACACCTCCTTTTTTGGGACATATTTGACAGCACTTTAAAAGTTCAGCTAATGTGCCCGTTAGGATGTAGGCCTTGCCCTCCTTCTCCTCCACCAACACCACCAGCTCCAGTGGCCCTCTATTCAAATGTAGAAAGGGCCACTGGCTGTCCTCAAATCTCAGACTTTTTTGGGCCCTGAGGTGGGCCCTGTAATGTACATTTAAAGTTTTCTGCGTCCCCTATATCATTAGTGTGAAAGTTGGAATGCGTACTCCATAACACTTTACAGTGCTATTGCCAATGTGGCCATTTGGGTGTTGGCCTTGCCTTTCTCCTCCTCCACCAACACCACCGACTTCAGTGGCCCTCTATTCAAATTCTATTAAAATTATTCAGTAATGTATATGTTTCATGGACAAATGAACGCCAAGCTGGGACATCAAAGCTGATGTCATTGATGATGATTGCATCTGACCAAAAGCAGATTGGGAGCAGGAGGCATCATCGCCTGCTTCCTAGACCGCAGTTTGTGAAGCATGCAGCACCGTTGAAGTGGCAGTTGTTTCACTCTGGAACTCAGGCTTTATTCCACTAGCTAACACCAAGGATTTAAAAATATTCAGTTTCCCCGGGGGGAATGGTTCAAACACCATGTAGCACAGCATTAGAAAGTACTCCCAACACCTTTTTTAAAAAAAAAAATGGGAAGGATTTGCAACAGGGCTTAACATGCCAAGGAGTTTAATAAATTCAGTTTCCCCAGGGGATAATGGTTCAGACACCATGGAGCACAGCATCAGAAGGTACTCCCAACAGCTTTTTTTAAAAAAAATTGGTAGGATACGCAACAGGGCATAACATGTCAAGGAGCTAAAAAATGCTGATTCCGCAGGGGGCCATGTGTAACACACCGTGGAGCACAGCATCAATAAAAAACACAAATAGAGACTGCCTGACCAATTGCTATAGACCAGTCATGGCGAACCTTTTACAGGCCGAGTGCCCAAACTGTAGCCCTAAACCCAATTTTTTTTCCGAAGTGCCAACCAATCCTATTATGTAAATAATTAATTGTAACCTTACCTTTGCCATCTTCTCTTCAGCAGGGGGCATCACGCTCATGCATGCTTACCACGCATTGAAGCTGAGCCCCTGCCCTTTCCAGACACAGCATTTGGATTGATCTTTCTGGAAAAATTGCCGCATATTAGACAGAGATTTTAGCCTGGAATGCAATCAGATGTCACCCTGTAATCCACATCTACATTTCAAAGTCTGAACATCTTGAAATCCCATAATGCGTACGAGTGGCTCCCCTCCCGTTCATTGTGTAGTTATGTCCCCCTTCCTCGGCCACTTCCTGGTAAACATGTCCCCCATCCTGATATATATTTCCTACATTCTGGTATATTTGTCCCTATCACGCCCCATCCTGGTAAATGTCCTCCATCCTGGTAAATGTACCCCATCCTGACATATTGCCCATCCTTGTAAATGTTCCCCCATCGTGGCATGTACCCCATTCCTGGTAAATGTTCCCAATCCTGGTTAATTTACCCCCATCCTGGTAAATGTTCCCCTTCCTGGTAAATGTACCCTATCGTGGCATGTTTCCTCCATCCTGGCATGCATGTTTCCTCCATCCTGGCATGCATGTTTCCTCCATCCTGGCATGCATGTTTCCTCCATCCTGGCATGCATGTTTCCTCCATCCTGACATGCATGTTTCCTCCATCCTGGCATGCATGTTTCCTCCATCCTGACATGCATGTTTCCTCCATCCTGGCATGTATGTTTCCTCCATCCTGACATGCATGTTTCCTCCATCCTGGCATGCATGTTTTCCCCATCCTGGCATGCATGTTTCCTCCATCCTGACATGCATGTTTCCCCATCCTGGCATGTATGTTTCCTCCATCCTGACATGCATGTTTCCCCATCCTGACATGCATGTTTCCTCCATCCTGACATACATGTTTCCCCATCCTGGCATGCATGTTTCCTCCATCCTGACATGCATGTTTCCTCCATCCTGGCATGTATGTTTCCTCCATCCTGACATGCATGTTTCCTCCATCCTGGCATGCATGTTTTCCCCATCCTGGCATGCATGTTTCCTCCATCCTAACATGCATGTTTCCCCATCCTGGCATGCATGTTTCCTCCATCCTGGCATGCATGTTTCCTCCATCCAGGAATGCATTGTTCCCCACCCTGGCATGCATTGTTCCCCATCCTGGCATGCATTGTTCCCCATCCTGGCATGCATGTTTCCTCCATCCTGGCATGCATTGTTCCCCATCCTGGCATGCATGTCCCCCCCCCATGCTGGCATGCGTGTTCTCCCACCCCATGCTGGCATGTGCGCTCCCCCTCCCCCACCCCATGCTGGCATGTGCGTTCCCCCTCCCCCACCCCAAGCTGGCATGTGCGTTCCCCCTCCCCCACCCCAAGCTGGCATGTGCGTCCCCCACCGCCACCCCACGCTGCCAAGTGCGTTCCCCCCCACCTCACGCTGCCATGTGCATACCCCCACCCCACGCTGGCATGTGCGTTCCCCCACCCCATGCTGGCGCTGTCCCCCCCCCATCCCCACCTTGGCACAGCCGCACACGAGTTGTAAAAAAAAAAAAAAAAAAGCAACACACAACTTACCTGCACACGTTCCCCCGCTGCGCGCTGCTGGGTCCTCAGTTCCCACGCGGCCAGAAGACGGCGCCGGCGTCGCTCTCTGACGCTCCTCCGTCTCCTAGGCAACACACCTGCAGCCTGGGGGAGGAGGAGTGTCAGAGCGGAGGAGAAATGTTTCCTCCGCTCCAAACACAGATTTGATCTGCCGGCGCGACTGCACTAGCAGATCAAAACTGCAGGGTCGGGCGACAGCACGCGTGCCAGCAGAATGGGCTCAGCGTGCCCCTGGTGGCACGCGTGCCATAGGTTTGCCATCACTGCTATAGACAGTGTAGCCTCGACAGTGGTTGTGCCGTGCATAATGTATAAAGGCTTGAAAATTATTACCCTGGGTGATTGGGCCGAACAATTAATCGCAGCATACCAAGTTAGATTAGTCAAGCGGTGTCATTAGATGAAAGAAGACAAAATAGTCTTGAATGAGAAACAATGGAACATATTTGAACTGAAGAAATACACATTTTGGGGCTACACTTATTATTGGGTCTTGTTAACCGGCGGCCTGAGATACTCTGGGGCAATCCATCTATGGTTCATTTTGATCATCGTCAAACTGTCTGCACTTTCTGTGGATAGTCGTGTGCGAGTATCTGTTATTATTGACCCCGGTGAGCTGAAAAAATGCTCAGACAACACACTTGCAGCAGGGCAAGCTAGCACTTCCAAAGCGTATAAGGCGAGGTCTGGCCAAGTGTAGATCTTGGAAACATAATAGTTAAAGGGAACTGTAGACTGAAAGCACGCTGATATGGTCACCTACATAGTCCCTCATCATCTTACTTAAGTGTTCCCTCCTTGTTATAGTTCCCCAAACCGAAATCTGATTAGAAGTTGACGGTTTTTGGAAAATGGATCAGTTTTGGCACATTAGTCCCCCGACTCTGTTGCTCCTACTATGCTTAGCCCTCTCTTGTATTCCTGTTGCGTGAGATGACATGCTACCCCTGACGCCAGCATGATCTGAGGGTAATCATTTCATCAACTGCTCCACTACGGCCCTCTTGAATGTTTCTGTAGTACAATCCTTATTTGCCTTGACAAGGAGCGAAGCAAATTGGTCTTTGTAGTGTTGGTCAAGGAAGGTACATAACCAGTATTTGTTGTCTGCCAAAATGTGGACTAGCCGACAGTCATGAGAAAGGCAGTGTGACATGAACTGTGCCATGTGTCCCAGACTCCGAACTGGAAACCTTTGTGTGTCACTGCTAAGAATACATTCTGTCTCCCTAAACCTCCTCTCCTCCTCAGTCTCTCTCGCCTCCTCCTGCTTCTACTCAGGCCATCCATGCTGGACAGCCCTGAAGCTTGGGTTGTCATTCCCTTGTTTACCAACTTCAAAGCATTCCTGTTCTTCATCATCCTCCTCATCCTCATGATGCTGACCAAAGGTGGCCTGAGCCTGTTGGCCGAGGTTGTGCAGATTACTAGCAACCATTGTGAAGTCTGGATCAACAGACACCTCGGGTGCATTAATACTTTGGTCAATCAGACCATCCAGAGAGTGTTTCAATAAACAAATCAATGGAATGGTAATGCTGATAAGAGCATCATCACTACTCACAATGTTGGTACAGTAATCAAAATTCTCTAGGACCTGACAAATGTCTGCAATCCACACCCACTCTGCAGTACTTATGTCTGGCAGCTGCGTCTGACGGGCATGTTGCAGCTGGAATTGGGATACTGCCCTCTGCTGCTCATGGATCCTGGCCAAATGATAGGTTGAAGTCCATCTCGTAGGGAGGTCACATATTAGTCTGTGATGAGGCAAGTGTAAGTGCTGCTGCAGCACTGCCAGGCCAGAAATAGAGGGAGATGGCTTGCAGAAATGGGCGCTAATACGTCGTACCTTGTAAGTAGGTCTGGTATGTCAGGGTATTTTTTGAGAAAGTGCTGAACTAATAAATTTACAACGTCGCCCTTCAAGGAACGTGTATAAGCTTTCTAAGCTTTATAGCCGCCACCAGATTACGACCATTATAACACACTACCATCCCTGGATGGAGGTACAACGGTGCAAGCCACTCATCTGTCTGCTCAGTTATTGCTTTCAAAAGCTCAGGTGCCGTGTGCGATTTGTCACCGATACAGATGAGCTTCAGTAGACCGTGTTGCCGCTTAGCCGAGGCAGTGCTGCAGAGATCCCAGCTGGGGAATGATGTTGACGGTTGAACACCGGCGGATGTTGAGGAGGATGCACAGGAGCCAGATGAAGAGTACGAGGAGAAGGGAGTTGTTGCTGTGTAGGAGGCTACTGAAACTCTGATTGAAGTGGGGCCCGCTATTCTGAGTGTGTGAACTATATGGGATGTTGCCGGCTCAAACTCTGTACCAGCCGCCACCAGGTTCACCCAGTGTGCCGTCAGTGAAATGTAGTGTCCCTCTCCACTTCCACTTGTCCATGTGTCTGTGGTTAAGTAGACCTTCCCTGTTATGGCGTTGGTGAGAGCACGTTTAATGTTTATGGACATGTAATTGTACAGCGCGGGGATGGCACAACGAGAAAATTAGTGTCGGCTAGGCACAGAGTACCGATGTTCTAACACCGCCAAAAGGTTGCGGAAAGCCTCTCTTTCCACAAGCCGATACGGCAACATCTCAAGGGCTATCTATCGTGCAATGTGTGCAGTTATGGTTTCTGCCCTTGAGTGCATAACAGGGTATTTTCGCTTCTTATCGAAGGTCTGTGGTATGGACAACTGAACAGAACGCTGGGACACTGAAGCAGATGTGGTCGTTGATTGAGTTTGGCCAACATCAGGTTGGGAGAAGGAGGCATGAGTGCCACCTTCTTGCACACCAGTTTGGGAAGCAGGCAGCCCAGGGGAAGTGTCAGTGTTTTGAGGCTGGAAATCGTGTTTTTTACCTAGCGCTGTCTTCCACCTAGTGGTGTGCTTGGCTAACATATGGTTTCTCATGTTGGAGGTGCCCAAGCTGGAAATATTTCTGCCTCTGCTAAGCTTGGTCTGACAGATTTGACAAATGGCAACCGTTTGGTCCGAAGGACTCTTGGAAAAACTCCCACACAATCGCAGAATGGACTCTTGGACTCTGAAATGGCACAGGTGGTGCACAGACCCTTGAACTCTGAGATGGCACAGGTGGTGGTGTCATGTGCTCAGTTGGTTGACCTCTGGCAGTGGTCGAAACCCTATCTCTTACAGCCTTTTTGCAGACTATGGGCACATTCTCCTCTGCACTGCTGCTCTCGCAATCCATGCCACCCGTCCATGTTGGATCATTCACCTCATCATTGACCAGGTCTTCTTCAAATTGCTGAAGGTCAACATCTTTGGTAATGGAGGTTTCAGGCTGACCTGAGGGTAACTGTGTCTCATCATCCTCCAACACTTCCACCTGATTGCCCAGCATGTCACGGCCAACATGGATTTCTTCTGGCCTTGGGTGCTCAAAGATCTGTACATCACTGCACACCAAGGCCTCTCCTGCGTTGGTGGTGTTGCGCGGTGAGAGGCAAGAAAGGTCAAAGAGTCCCGTAAACTGTTCCTCAGAGTAACCTGCTTTGGGGTCATGTGTTTCTTTAGAATACTGATGTTGTGAGGAAGGAGGACCAGGCTGAGGATTCGATGGCCCTGCCTCTGGGCTACTCAAGTCTGACTCTGTGGACCCTTGGGATTTGCTACTTGACAAGTAACTGGAGGCATTTTCTGCTAGCCAACTCGTTACCTGTTCACACTGTTTAGGGCACAAGAGTGGTTTCCCATGTGGACAAGAAAATTGGGATAGGAAGGCAGAGGTAGATAAAGCAGTAACCTTTTTCTTTGGCTCGATCACACTGCTTGGGCGACCACCACTGTTACTGCCACCTCGTCCACGGCCCTTACCGCCTCTTTTTCCCATTTTTTTGGTTTATTTGAAGGTGAATACTGTAACGTGACCTTTTGTACAGGCAGTGGAACAACACTGATGCTGGGTTGTTAAACTTGTGTTAATAGTTTCCCACGATAGCTGTTTCTGTAAGTCTAAAATCCGCAAGGTACCTTTATTGGACAAAGTACCACTTGGAAAAGTCGACAAAGATGTTGTGAATGTCTTTCAGCCCTAAAAAAAACAAGGTTTGACATCACTTTTATTTTAGTATTGGTTTTTGGCACTCCGACTGTGTTTTAGTACGAGCAGGACACTATGAAAATTCTGTAAGATATGAAGATCACCACCAGGATTCTAGGTTGGTGATATGAAGGTATTTGGCTTCAGGCAGCAGTAGAGCCAGTAACACCAAGTATTAATTAAAATTTGGTAACACTCAGGATGCTGAGCTGAGTGGACGTGGGGAAGAGGAGCTCCTGTTGACCCTCAGCTAAATCAGCACTTATCATAAGCACAAACCTACTCACCGGCTCTCAGGATGGGACCACGGAGGATTAAACCATCGCAGCAGGCATCGGTGGCCCCCCCGCTGCACACCACGGCGCTGGATACTTTCTTGGGCCTGGAACAGGGTCCAGGGGAGGCCCGGACGCCATCTTTCCAGGAGCATGGAGGGGAAATGGAGGCATCGGCCCGGCCTGCTAAGCAGCAAGAGAAGGAGGAGTGGGTGAGCGGGGACACAGGGGAAAGTGGAGGAGTCTCTGCAGCAGATCCAACAGGGGATGCCTTGGCTCAGCAGCCCTGCACTGCATCGGATCCTCAGGCACAGCAGCAGCAGGCCCAGGAGCACATAGTGGCTGTGGGAGATAAGGTGGAGGTCGGGGGGCAGCCCTCCCCACTGCCGGGAGAAGGGACTGCAGCCACAGCTGGTAATATCAGGGAACAGAGCAGCCTGCTTCCCCCCTCTGGGCCTCGGTGTGGAGATCAGCTTCCCCAGCACCAGACTAAAACTCCAGTGTCTATTACTGCAGGTGCTCACCTTAAAGGGCCAGACACCTTCTATAAGGACATGCATGATTTCATAAGTAAACTTCCTTCTAAAGAGGACTTTCAATGCCTCATACATGAGGTTAAAGCAACTTGCAGGTCAGAAATAGCTGAAGTGAGGAGAGATTTGCAGCAATTGTCTAGCAGAATTGAATCCCTGGAGGAAGAGCATGACATCACCAGATCCCATGTATCAGAATTACACAAACTGGCAACATCGCAACAAAAAATAATGGAGGATATGCAGTCTCACATAGAGGATCTCGACAACAGAGGACGCCGTTGCAATGTCCGTGTGAGGGGTGTCCCAGAGTCAGATGGGCCCGAGGACACAAACTCCATACTACAATCCATCTTTAATGAAGTGTTGGACGCTCCCCCTTCTAACATCATCAAGCTGGACAGGGCACACAGGGCTTTACAGCCGAAGAATTTATCCACCCAACCCCGGGACATCATTTGTTGCATTCACGACTTCTCCACCAAAGAACTGATCATGGCTAAGGCTAGAATGAGGCGCACGGCACCTGTGTTCAATGGCAAGGAAATCCAGCTTTTCCCGGATCTTTCTCGCATCACACTCCAGAAAAGGCGGCACCTCAAACCCCTCCTCACGAGCCTGAAGGAGCACCAGGTTCCATACCGCTGGGGTTACCCGTTTACACTAACAGCGCGCAGAGGGGGTAAATCGGCGACCCTTCGCACTCCAGCAGATACCACTCTGTTCTGTGAAGCACTGGACATTCCAGCGGTCTGTATCCCAGATTGGGACTTGCAAAGGTTGGAAGGGCCGCCCCCTCCCGTGTGGTCCAAGGTGAGGGGTGGAGGGCGTGGGGCTTTGGGGGGGAGAGGAGGTAGGGGCCGCGGGTCGCCCCCCTCCCCGGCTCACCGTTGAGGACACTTCTTAACCTGGTTGGTGCCTATTTCTTATACCCTCTGAGTTCCAGTGGCTGAGCATGCTTTGTGATACTGTGACTCTCTCTACAGCAAGCCTCTGACTGTCCATTGTGTCATCTGCGGCCCTCTGGGTCTGTTGAGCTGCATAAGGGGGGGGGCTGTAGCCACAATGATGCCGTGGGTGGTAGGGGGGTTGGCGGGAGCCCGGTCCCCTTACTTGGAGTTAGTGGTTGAGGTTTTTTTTTTTTTTTTTTTTTTTTTTTTCCCTTGTTTCCTTTTGGCACGGGCCCGTGCCCACTGGACTGACCCCCGTGGGAGGGCTACTGGGGAGTGAGGTGGGTGGCTCTCTTAGCTCAGACGGGTTGGGGAACCTCCCTCTAGGTCTCTCCCTTCCGGGTTGACCCCCCGGGAATCTATGCCTAAGGTTTATGCATTTTGGTTAATGTTCTTAATTCATGTTCATTTCTATGTTTGTCCTTGTCTTCCCCCCTCCCCGATGTTTTTTCCTTATGTGTCCTTTCCGGTACCACCCCTTCTAGAGTCCCTGGGAGCTGCGGCCCTTTGTCGTATGGACCATCTCCTCTGGCCGGCTTCACAGGGGAAGTCATGCCCCCGACGGTATAGGTGTGCCATTAGCTTTTTCTTACTTCTAAGTTTTAGATATGACCCGCATTATCTCTCTTAACGTAAAAGGTCTGAATTCACCCCGTAAGAGGAAATTGCTGCTACAGGAACTGAAAACATCAGGTGCAGACATAGCCTTTATCCAAGAAACACATTTTGTGGAATCAAACACTTTCAAATTTGCGTCCCACCGCTTTCCCATCCATTACTCGGCTTACTCGGGCTCCAAGAGGGGGGGAGTTGCTATTTTAATATCCTCCAGTTGTCCTCTACAAATTACGGGTTCTCACTGCGATCCAGAGGGTAGATATGTGATTCTGGAGGGCCAACTGGGGGGATCCCCGCACATACTGGCCAACATTTATGCACCTAATGAAGGGCAGATACGCTTTCTTCAGAAAATACTCGATCTGATAGGCGGACTGGCACCGGCCTCTACGGTGTTGGGGGGAGACTTTAACATCCCTTTTTCGGAGGTGGCCGACAGACTCTCTGTGGGTGGACACCCTCCATCGGGTGCTTTGAAAAATTTGTCCCGGGACTTTCGTAGGCTCATTAGATCAGGGGCTTTATACGACGCTTGGAGGGTGGACCACCCGGGAGAGAAGGCCTTTTCCTTCTACTCGCATCCGCATCAGACGCACACCAGAATAGACTATTTTTTCATTGACTCACAGCTGCTGGGGCGTCTTGAGAGGGTGGAAATGGGATCCATTACGTGGTCAGACCATTCCCCACTCATAATGGACTTCAAGAAAGATGGTCCTCGACCTAGGACTCAGCATTGGCGCCTTAATGAATCTCTGATCAAAAATCCCGACACTAGGGCCTTTTTAAATAAGCAACTGGTCGAATTCTTTCAGTTGAACACGGGCACGGTCACGTCGCCGGCAACACTCTGGGAAGCTCACAAGGCAGTGATGAGGGGACTATGCATTAGAGAGGGCGCCAGGGCTAAAAAGAATGCCACAAGCCAGCGGGACTCTATAACGGCCCATCTTAAGCTACAGGAGGGGAGACTGGCGGCTGCCCCATCACTGACTATTCTTAGGAGAGTCATCAGCCTTAGGGAAAAGTTGAGAGACTTGGCAATTGGCAGAGCAGAAAAATTGCTAACCTTTTCCAAACAAAGATACTATGAAAGGAGTAATAAGGCTCATACCTTACTCGCCAGGCAGCTTAAGGAGCGCGCTACATCCTCATGCCCTCAGGCTCTGCGCGACGAAAAGGGCACTATCCACTATCACCCCGCTTCAATAGCTGACATTTTTTTCAATTACTACAACAAGCTTTATAACCTTCCGGTTCCCCCGGGCATGGCTTCGCGCGGGGCTGGGGCACTTGGGGACTATTTTTCGGCCCTTGAGCTCCCTTCACTGCCTTGCGGAGCAGCCGCGGCTTTGAATAAAGAGATTACTACAGAGGAACTGGAGCAAGTTCTGGAAGCCCTGCCTGGCGGGAAGTCACCGGGCCCGGACGGCTTTACTTATTTTTATTACAAGGTGTTTGCGGCGGAGCTCCTCCCACACATGGCCGCCTTGTTTAACTCTTTCCTTCAGGGTGACCCTATCCCTCCATCCATGCTACACTCCCATTTAATCCTCCTGCCCAAGCCACCCAGGGACCCATTGGACTGTGCTAATTATAGACCAATAGCCCTTTTGAACTCCGATTTGAAGATGTTCACCAAGCTCTTGGCGGCCAGGCTTAATCGATGGTTGCCCCAACTCGTGTATAAAGACCAGGTGGGTTTTGTCCCTTGCCGTCAGGGGGGGGACAACACCAGGAAGGTCATAGACCTGGTGGATGTGGCAAATCGGACGAAGCAACAGGCGTTGGTGTTGAGTCTAGATGCAGAGAAGGCTTTTGACCGCCTTGCGTGGCCTTTTCTCTTCAAGACAATGGAGGTCTTTGGGATCTCGGGTGGCTTTATGCGGGCCTTGAAGTCCCTGTATAGCGCTCCTACGGCCTCTATCAAACTCCCCCTCCACATCTCTAAGCCTTTTCTCATCTCCAATGGCACCAGGCAGGGGTGCCCCCTGTCCCCCCTCCTTTTTGCACTATGCATAGAGCCCCTCGCGGCCTCGGTCAGGAGCAATCCAGACATCTCGGGGGTCCTGGTCAGGAATAAACCGTTTAAAATCTCACTTTTTGCCGACGATGTGCTCATTACACTTACTAACATCCATGTGTCCCTTCCAATTTTAATGTGCACCTTGGGTAGGTACGGGAGCCTTTCGGGGTATAAGATCAACTCTAGCAAAACGGAGGCAATGCCCTTGAATCTCGACCCGGTGGCCCTGGATTACCTGCGTTTGAATTTTAAGTTTCGTTGGAAGACAGATGCGGTCAAGTACCTGGGGGTTAACCTCACATCTACTTATGATTCCCTCTATAACCTTAACTTCCCCCCCCTTTTCCGAGAGCTGAGAACTCTTTTGAGCAAGTGGTTGCCCCTCCCTCTTTCGTGGATGGGGCGCATTGCGGCGGTTAAAATGAGCTTGCTCCCAAAATTATTATATTTCTTTGAAACCCTCCCAGTTAAGGTACCAATAAAGGAGCTGAAGTCCCTTCAGGCGGCTATCCTTAGATTTATTTGGTGTAACAAACGTCATAGGGTGGCCAGGGAGGTGTTGATGGCTCGGAGAAACAGGGGGGGGCTTTCTGTCCCGGACATCCTAAAATAATATTGGGCGGCCCATCTTAGGAGGATCCCCTGTTGGGTGTCCCTTTGGGCATACAACAGGTGGACTGAGATTGAAAAACTTTGGCTGGCGCCTATACATCCAAACGCGCTCCTGTGGCCCCCGGCCCGGTGTGATTCGCCCCCCCCTCTTCTTGGACCGATGCAGTTCACTAGGGACCTCTGGGCATTTTGCATTAGAAGATTTCCTTTGGCATCCCCCTGCTCCCCTCTGGTGTCCTTCATATACCAACCCTTGCTCCCAAGCAGTCTGGAGTCGGACATGGTGCACCCCTGGCTCAAGGCAGGTCTATTCAGATTTGCAGACATTATAGATGGAAGTACAATGCAGATCCATTCCTTTGAGTACCTTAGAGATAAATTCTCTCTCTCTAATCGAGAGTTTTTCCAATATCTGCAGATCAGAGACTTGGCTGGCTCCTTGTTTGGCAGGGCAGGGGCCTCGATTCCCACAGATTTTGAGAAAATTTGCAGAAGGGGCACTGATACTAAGGGGCTGATTTCGGAAATTTACATTTTGCTTTCTGATTCACGGGAGGGGCCCGAGGGGTCTTTTCCATACATGCGGAAATGGGAGTCTCTATTGGGAAGGCGGATACTTCCTCAGGAATGGGCAGCAATCTGGGGAAACGCCGCCAAGACGTCAATATGCACACTATATAAGGAAAATATCTATAAAATTTTGCTATTTTGGTACCACACTCCAGATTTCCTTCATGGCATAGACCCCTCCATACCGGCTTGTTGCTGGAGATGCGGGGGAGGCAGGGGCACCATTCTGCACATATTCTGGTCCTGTCCAGGGATAGTCCCCTTCTGGGAGCGGGTTAGAGGGTTGATCCATAAAGTACTATATATAGAGGTTGATCTTGATCCCCTGATCTATGTTCTGGGTCTTGGGAATGGGGGATTGGGAAAAACGGCCTCTAAGCTTTTGTCCCACATCCTTACGGCGGCCAGATGCTTAATTGCAAAGAATTGGAGGCAGCCAGGGACACCCTCACTCCAGAGCCTCAAGTATAGATTACTGGACGTTAGACGCATGGAACATCTCACGGCACTATTGCATGACACAGTTGACCGCTTCCAGGCCGTGTGGGCACCATGGGACTACTTTGCGGGACAGGAGGATCTGTGAGACTGAGGCCTATGGGTCCTATGGAAGGAGCATGGACTCTTGAAACCCTTCCCTCTTCCCTCCTATTTCTCCTCTCCCCTCCTAACCCTCCTCACCTGTCCTGTCATTGTTTGTCTAGGTTCGATAAGAATTGTGAATTTTATGTTTTATTTTATGTATGAAAAACGTAAATTGAAAATCTCAATAAAAATTCAAAGTTTAAAAAAAATTTGGTAACACTGACACTGTGTTTTAGTACGAGCAGGACACTATGTAGGTTCTGTAAGATATGAAGACGCCACCACCAGAATGCTAGGTTGGTGCTATGAAGGTATTTGGCTTCAGGCAGAAGTAGAGCCACTAACACTGAGTATTAATTAAATTTTGTAACACTGACACTGTGTTTTACTAGCAGCAGGCCAGTATGTAGGTTCTGTAAGATATGAAGACGCCCACACCAGGATGCTAGGTTGGTGCTATGAAGATATTTTGTTTCAGGCAGAAATACAGCCACTGACACTGAGTATTAATTAAATTTGGTAAGACTGACACTGTGTTTTACTAGCAGCAGGCCAGTATGTAGGTTCTGTAAGATATGAAGACGCCCGCACCAGGATGCTAGCAGTGCTGGGATTGTTGATTATTAGTAGATGTCAGGACAGCTTTAAATCTCTCACTGCCTGTGAAAAAGCTCTCCCTATATCAAACACTACACTAACAGACCGTATGCAGCACTAATAAGAGGATTTATTTTTTTTGTTTAAAACAGGAAAGGCTCTCACCTAACACAGCAATGCACTAACATTGACCCTATAGCTGGTTCTGCGATTTCTTCAGCTGCTAGCAGCTAATTCACACTATCTTCAGCCCTTACAAGGACTATTTAGGATTTTGCGCAGGAACGCTATCTCATACAAGGCACTTCACTGTCCCTATACATGGTTCTACGATTTGCACAGCTGCTAGCAGCTAATGCACACTATCTTCAGCCCTTACAAGGACTAATATTAGTTGGCTGTATAAACGCTCTCCTGCACACAGTACAGTCTATCTACACCACCAGCTCACCAATGACTGCGTGTTCACAAAATGGCCGCTGCCTTATATAGCCCCTATGATTCTGTGTGGCTTAGCCAATCATAGTAAGACCACAACAAAGATGGCTGCGGCGTTACTGTGAGGGCAAGCAACATCAGAAGTGTTCATTGGCTGGAAAACAGGCGCCAGGAAGTCTGAAACGAAAATGAAAGTATCGGAGCAGATACAGTTTTATTCGTCGTCTAGTGAATAAGTTGAACATCCCATTAGCCGTCGGATACCGAATAGTGGTGAATACATTCGCTTATCCCTAGTGTTTATCTTAGCTGTGTATCATAAAAAAAGGGACTTTGTGCAGCTTTTTTTTTTTTAAATATTATTTAAAGAAAGAATGATAACGGCGTACTTTCCTCCCCACCCCCCCATTTTGATACCCAGTCAACAGTTGGGGGCTGGTATTTTGAGGTGGGGGGTGGTTTGGTTTAGGGATATTGTCCGTGACACCACCCACGGTGGTGGTGAGGTTGGTGACACCACCGCTGCTCTGGACGGGGATCCCGGGAGCGATGACAGGGAGCAGCTTGGATGTTGGTTCTCCCCTCCGTGGGTAGGGGGATTGGTTGTCCCGGGGCCCGGTGAGGGGATTAGGGATGGCAGGTGGGTTATGGGGCCTGGTGAGGTGCAGGGTCACGGGGGCAGCGCTGTGCCGCATGGCACAGTGGTACTCACTCAGCCAGTAATTCACACGGAGTCTCTGGTCAAACAAACGGCTGGATGGACGGGTCCCACAGACGGCTGCGGTAGTTCTCCCGGTAGGTTGATGGTGACTGCCTTTCCCTGCACCTGTGTTGTGTTTACGGTTCCAATGGCTTCCCACCGGTAACCCGCTCCCCAGCTTGGATGGATGCTGAGGGAGCCCCTTTTGCCCGCAGGCTCTGGCCCTAGGAACTGTAGTCTTGGCGGTAACTGTGTTTCCCTTTACGGTGTGAGCTGTTGCCTTCAATCGGGTCTTGACTGCTGGGAAACCCCGGAGGTTCCCTTCGCTAACGGATTTGACCAGTTTTACGGCGACTCCTAGCCTGGTCAGGGTCCGTAAGCCCTGCCGAATGGTGCTGGCTTTTCTTCACTCCCCGATCCGGTACCGGCGGGCCACCGCCCGTCCCCGGTCCTTACGGTTCACTCCAATCAGCCTCTCCTGCAGACGGTCACCACCGTCTGCCAACCTTGCTGTATGTGCCCGGGCCACGCACCCGGACACGGTCAGTCTCCTCTGCTGCCACTTCACTCCTTAACTCCAAAACTGAACTGCCTTCCTCGTCCCGCCTCCAGGACTGTGAACTACTCGGTGGGCGGGGCCAACTGTCTGGCCCACCCCCTGGTGTGGACATCAGCCCCTGGAGGGAAGCAACAAGGATTTGTGTTTGTCCTAGATGCGCCTAGCTGGGGTGTGGGGTGTGTTGTTGTAGTACTTGTGACGTCCTGGCTTGTCCAGAGCGCCACATTACAGCCTTGCAGAGACTGGTAAGTATAACACACCTGCTCTAATCCCTTTAGTTGCAATGGGACAGGCATGCTACTCATACAACCTATTCGGGGGGGGGTTGATCATAGATCATAAACCTGTCCAATGATGATCTTCCAATAGTCTTCTGTGATTATGAAGGGAGATGAAAATGTATTTTTATACAACCTTATTGAAACAATGCCATATGTAATCCTTGGTCTTCATAATCCTCCTCCGGCCTTCTTTGTATCCTCCAGAAAGCTACAGTAGTTGCAGCACAATATCCAAATGCCAGACTGCTATGCTTTTGGGTTTTTAATATAATATTTGATTCTTACCTGGATAGATCGCAAGCTTCAGGTTGTCATCCTTCAGGCAATATACTGTTCCTCAAATTATTACTTTGCAGTGATAGCTGAGATAGGATAAAGTTGTGAACACAACTGTATACATTCAAAAGAGTATTCCTGCTAGGTGTATCTCTCCCATTGATTACATATTTTGGCAATTCAGAGCATGCTCTGTTAGTGACTGAACTTTTATCTGCAGACTCTGAGCCTACTGAAAAATCATGTATACACCCTTTCTGGCCCTTAAGGCCACGTCACACTAAGCAACATCGCTAGCAACATCACTGCTAAGGAACAACTTTTGTGACGTAGCAGCGATGTTGCTAGCGATGTTGCTGTGTGTGACATCCAGCAACAACCTGGCCCCTGCTGTGAGGTCGCTGGTTGTTTCTGAATGTCCTGGGACATTTTTTAGTTTTTGCTCTCCCGCTGTGAAGCACACATCACTGTGTGTGACAGCGAGAGAGCAACAACTGAATGTGCAGTGAGCAGGGAGCCGGCTTCTGCGGACGCTGGTAACCACGGTAAACATTGGGTAACCAAGAAGCCCTTACCTTGGTTACCCGATATTTACCTTCGTTACCAGCGTCCGCCGCTCTCACGCTGTCAGTGCCGGCTCCCTGATCCCTGCACATGTAGCTGGAGTACACATCGGGTAATTAACCCGATGTGTACTGTGGCTAGGAGTGCAGGGAACAGGGAGCCGGCACTGGCAGTGTGAGAGCGGCGGACGCTGGTAACGAAGGTAAATATCGGGTAACCAAGGTAAGGGCTTCTTGGTTACCCGATGTTTACCGTGGTTACCAGCGTCCGCAGTAGCCGGCTCCTGCTGCCTGCACACGTAGCACAGTACACATCGGGTAATTAACCCGATGTGTACTGTGGCTAGGTGTGCAGGGAGCCAGCGCTAAGCGGTGTGCGCTGGTAACCAATGTAAATATCGGGTTGGTTACGAAGCGCAGCATCGCTTCCACGCGGCGCTGGGGGCTAGTCACTGGTTGCTGGTGAGATCTGCCTGTGTGACAGCTCACCAGCAACCCGTGTAGTGACGCTCCAGCGATCCCTGCCAGGTCAGGTTGTTGGTGGGATCGCTGGAGCGTTGCTTAGTGTGACATTTCACCAGCGACCTCCTAGCAACTTACCAGCGATCCCTATCAAGTTGTATCGTTGTTGGGATCGTTGGTAAGTTGTTTAGTGTGACTGGGCCTTTAGAGGTGATCTTGATTAAATACCAGATCAGCTCCGTGTCATTTTAGTTGACCAGTCTAAATACCCTAACAAATTCATTCTGTGAGTTATAAGTTTATTTGAGATGTCTTAAGTAATCAATTTTCTATAATAAATAGGAATTCCCCAAAAGGGAGGTAGTCAAAACTAGGAACCCGAAGGCCACCTACAGTGCTGCCAAAAGTGTTGGCAGCCCCTGCAATTCTTTCAGATAATACTCAGTTTCTTCTTGAAAATGATTGCAATCACAAATTCTTTGGTATTATTATCTAAATTTATTTTGCTTGCAATGAAAAAACACAAAAGAGAATGAACCAAAAATCAAATCATTGATTATTTCACACAAAACTCCAAAAATGGGCCAGACAAAAGTATTGGCACTCTTAGCCTAATACTTGGTTGCACAACCTTTAGCCAAAATAACTGCGAACAACCGCTTCCGGTAACCATCAATGAGTTTCTTACAATGCTCTGCTGGAATTTTAGACCATTCTTCTTTGGCAAACTGCTCCAGGTCCCTGAGATTTGAAGGGTGCCTTCTCCAAACTGCCATTTTGAGATCTCTCCACAGGTGTTCTATGGGATTCAGGTCTGAACTCATTGCTGGCCACTTTAGTAGTCTCCAGTGCTTTCTATCAAACCATTTTCTAGTGCTTTTTGAAGTGTGTTTTGGGTCATTGTCCTGCTGGAAGACCTATGACCTCTGAGGAAAACCCAGCTTTCTCACACTGGACCCTACATTATGCTGCAAAATTTGTTGGTAGTCTTCAGACTTCATAATGCCATGCACACGGTCAAGCAGTCCAGTGCCAGAGGCTTCTTGATGACACTGCACACCGTAGACTCAGGAACTTTCAGGTCTTTGTAGATGGACTTGTAGCCTTGAGATTGCTCATGCTTCCTCACAATTTGGATTCTCAAGTCCTCAGACAGTTCTTTGGTCTTTTCTCCATGCTCAATGTGGTACACACAAGGACACATGACAGAGGTTGAGTCAACTTTAATCTATGTCAACTGGCTGCAAGTGTGATTTAGTTATTGCCAACACCTGTTAGGTGCCACAGGTAAGTTACAGGTGCTGTTAATTACACTAATTAGAGAAGCATCACATGATTTTTCAAACAGTGCCAATACTTTTGTCCACCCCCTTTTTTATGTTTGGTGTGGAAATATATCAAATTTGGTTTTATGCCAATTTTTTTTTTGTTTTTCATTGAAGACAAATTAAATGAAGATAATAATACTAAAGAATTTGTGATTGCAATAATTTTCAAGAAGAAACTGAGTATTATCTGACAGAATTGCAGGGGTGCCAATACTGTTGGCCAGCACTATATACAGCTACCCTAATGGACAATGCGTTATGGGAGAGGCTTAAAACAGGGTGGGCCTGTTAGATTTGACTACAGGAGAATGCTCAGACAATTTTTTTTACCAATCAAACCTAATTTGGACTTGTGAATCAATTCGTTAAGCTGCTAGCACACATCATTAAACTATGTCCGACGCCACCAGTGGTCTTGGGTGACTGTAGAAGCCCAGAACAGTGAAGAACTCCTGAATTTTGTAAGTATAGTGAATAGATATAAAGAGCTTTCTGCTGAGCTGTAGAACACACAACTTAAATGTACAGCAGATGACAGTATTGAATATTTGGTTAGCTCAGAATTTTCTAAACTTTCCTCAGAATCTAGGTAATTTCTAGAGAAAACCCTACAATTGATCAGATGGGAACAAACTATGACCTATGGGTCATATGAGGCCTGCGATGCTATTCTGTTTGCTAAGCAACTCTCATAAACTACCTCTCTGCCCATCAGCCACAGGGTGGTTTCAATTAGTGTCCCTATATTTGTAGACTTTTAATCCAGTAGAGGCATGACACTAGGATAGTGTTCCCTCAAAGAAAGGTCACCTTGCCACGGTAATGGGCACACAAGAATTGGACAATTTGCACACTAATAACCTTCATTTCTCTAAGTATATTCTATATAGCATTAATGCAGTTGAAATTTAATATATTCTCCGTTTGAACATGTCTTGGCTCTTACAGAGTGCTGCTGTATCCTTTTGTTTAGTTATAGCAGCTGTCACCTGTGCACACTTGCTATGTTTTATTTGGAGATGCAGTTTTTTTGCAGTATATATAATGGAGGTGTAGACAGCCTCCTATTCTGACTGTGCTCTCCGCCAATCAGACACAGGATAACTTTAATTAGTGCCAGATCTTGTCTGCCCAGATTTGTTAACTTTTAGTCCAGGAGAGCCATGACACTAGGATAGGGTCCCATCAAAGAAAGGTCACTTTACTACAGTTGATGGGTCCACGAGAATTGGCCAATCTTTGCACGAAGAACATCTCTTTTTCTAAGTATATTCAATATAGCAATAATTTAGCTTAAATTTCTTATATTGTATTTTTGCATATGTTTTGGCACTTACAGAGCGCTGCTATATCCTTTTGTGTTTCATGTAATTATAGCAGTGGCACCTGTTCACACTTGCTATGTTTTATTTGGAGATCCAATTTAGTTGTTTTTTTTTTTTTTGTTTTTTGTTTTTTTTTAATATATACTACAGCCTCCTATTCTGACTGTGCTCCCCGCCCATCAGCCACAGGGTGGTTTTAATTAGTGAATTTTATTTCAAATCTGTTTTATTGATGAAACTGTTGTCAACATACAAACATATCATTTGTGCAATTACAATACATAAACTTCATTTTCTCAATGCCGGGATAATATCCAGAAATTGTTACATTACTAAATTTCTTGGAATTCCTCAAATTATCTTTGTGCTATTACCATACAACCACTTATAAATTATAGGTCAGAATTCCCACTTCTTTTGACTTCCCGTATCCTAATATACTCATTCTTCTTGTATGTCTATTGTCTTATGAATTATTGATAAATCTTTTCATATAAAAAATGAAACTAGAAAAATGCAGATTAATGTTCAGAAAAGAAAGAAAGAAGAAGAAAGATACAAGTATAAAGAAGAGGAAATTAGAGAGAAGGGGGGAGAGGGGGGAAAGCAAGAAAAGAAAAGAAAAAGGGGGAGGGGAAGGAATGAGACTCCCCACCGTTTCTCAGTTCAAAAAGCTCGCCAAACTCTCCACAAACTCTGGAGACTCCATGAACATAATCCATTGGTCCCCAAACTGTAGTAAATTTTTCTGTGTTCCCATTTAGTTCTGCTGTCAGCTCCTCCATTCTCTGGAGGTTTGTCATCTCCTCCAACCAATCCAGCACCGTAGGGCATCTAGTCTGTTTCCAAAATCGTGGGATAATCATACGGGCTAATTAGTGAATTTTAAATTTCATATATTCTATGTTTGCATATGACTTGTCTCATAAACTATGGCGATATCAGCACTCATTGTATTGTCATCTTTTCTCATATTTTTCTAGAGTGCTAAACTGGGGAGCCGAGAATCCTGTTTGTCTACAATAGTGGAAGTTCCATAAATTGAAAAAACACTTATTAGAATATGACACATACTGTATAGTACTGTTAATATATGCTAAAGATCAGAATATCCCTTAAAATTTTATGCAGCTTTCAGAAATAGTACAACCACAAAATTTGACACTCAGACCAAAGAATATTGTGTACAGCTGCCCTAGATGAAATTGCCGAGTGTGTAATTAACATGGCTAATGGAAAGGCACCTGGCCCTCAGGGCATACTGATGGAAGCGTTTAACAGTAGAAGTCGCAGAAATTTCGAGCTCCCCCTGAAGTCCTGAAAGAGGGTCAAATGACCCTTAGTCCAAATTGAATAGAACTAACTAGAAACTAAATGGCTAAACTCAATGGAAAATAACAACCTCCTGTGGTGCGACAGTAATGGCCTTAATTACAGAACAAAAGACGGTGATTATAGGATGTTAGCTAAAATCCTTCAGGTCATTCGACCCATCTCTGGGTTCCAAAGGTAGAAAAGTTAAATGACCCCTCTCTGGGACTTCTAGTGTTAAAAGATATTCAGATACTTTGGGTCTAGTTTTCCTCAAAACGTATACAAAAGCCTTAACTGTAGGTGCCCTCCCATCACCATTCTGTGATGCTACTATAGTGGTATTGTTAAAACTGAATAAACCACCCAAGGAGTGTGGTTCTTATAGAACCATATCTCTACTAAATAAGGATTATAAAATCCTAATATTTTTGCAAATAGTCTGGCTTTATGACTGGAAAGTATACCTCCTGTATAGTGATGGGCGAACATCCCGATGTTCGGGAGACTTGCCCGAACATTTTGTAAAGTTCGCGTTCCGGTTCTGAGATAACTCAAACTTGCATCCGAACATCGAACTTGGACTTAACAGTTATGTGATGGGGAGAGGGGGCTGTAAAATAAAGAATACAGTTAATAATAAACATTGTCATTATACTTACAGGTCCCGAGACGCATCCTGCAGACTCTGTCTCTCTTTGCCTCTCCTTCCGAGTCCGATCATCGCTGTGCCGCCCCGGTAACCAAAGGACCTTCCGTGACGTCATAGCATGTGACCAGTCACATGTGAATGTTGTATTATCTCATTGGCTACAGACTGGTCACATGTTTATGACATCATGCTAGGTCCTGTCAGTGCATCTCGCCGGTACGTGGTGCTACGCCAAGCATCTCAGTACTCAGTATACTCGGCGAGTGCCGTGAACCGGCGAGATGCTCAGGCACATGGTCGGCCCCCCGTCCCTGCATGTTGGTACTCTACAGAGTCAGCCCACATGCAGGGATTAGCTGCCACAGCCGGTGATGAATAGCGGCGCCAGGAATCAAGTGATCGGAGATCACCGTTGCTATAGTAACCTGTCCGTCAGGTTACTATGGCAATGGTGGCAGCGGTGACTGTGACGGGGGTGTACAACAGAGCAAAGGATGGACGAGGCCGAGGGACGATCCAACAGGTTTATTCACAAGAACACTGGAACAACACACGATAAGTCCACGTAAAACAGATTCGGGGGCCCTTCCCGACAATCCTCGGACCGGATAACAAAGCAATCGTCCTTACAGTAGTCCAAAGAGTTCCACACAATCCCACGGGCCGCCACACAGGCCTAGCTCCGTCTGTGTCCACAGCCACCCAGGCTGGGGCTCCTGCTCTCTTCAAGTTTCAGCTCACTCTGAAGTTACAAAAAGGGAAATGCATTGTCTGTGCTGCTTGACCAGCCCACCATGTTTGTTCAGGGGGTAGGGGTCACACATCCTATCATCAATGGTTTGGTCCATCACAGGGCTCCAATATGTCTGCCAGCCACAGTAGATGAAGGGATCCCCTGCTGTAAAGAACAATGACTATTCCTTCACTGGCCAATGCAATTACAGATTAGATACACAACTCTGGAAAGAAGAGGACAGGCTATTTACATAATCACATTAGATGCCAAGACTACAATTGTATGAGAGAGACACATTGAGACCAGTAGCTCCCCCAAGAAAATACATGAATTACAACTAATACAACCAGGGAAATATACATATCATGACATAGTATCACAGCATATACAGTGAGAGGGTAAATTACATCTTCACAATCCCTCCCCCTCCCAACTTGTGTACGTACTAGGGACCTCTACAGGTCACTGGTTAAGTACACACAGGCAGAGCGTTACTTACATGTGGCTTCATGCAGCCACGAATTGGCATCGTAGCTCTCCCACATCATTGCCCAGGAGAACAGCTGCAGGCAGACCACCCATTACCCCAACCACACATCGCCTGACCCCAAAACCAAAGTTCAGATCCACAGTGGCTGTGGGAATAGTCCTCCATTGTCCACCAGCCAGTTCAATAACAATCCCAGGTCCTCTATGGATTGCCTCAGGCCGAACCACTCGGGGATCAGCCAGTGTGAGGAAAGCACCCGAGTCACAAAATCCAACAAGTCTCTGTCCATCCAGCACAACCTCCTGCAAGTGCTTACCTCGATGAGCAGAAGTCGTCATAACTGCGGGTCGCACCCCGTAAACTCCTGGTGGTGCAACATGGGGGGCTGAGTCACTAGGCCAGTCCTCACATAACGGTGCCACATCTTCCTCCATGGCACTGGGCTGTAAATAATTAACAATCCGATTGGGTGCAGGATCAGTCCTCATTTGAACAGCTGGGCAGGAGACTTGCCGATGCCCTGGCTGTCCACATTGATAGCATCTGAGCTGGGTCTCCCTCCATCCAAGGCGTCCTCTTGGGTAAGGGGTAGGGGAACTTGGAGGCCGGCTCCCACCTGAAGGTGCTGTAGGGGTTTGAGGATGATTCCTCCATGGCCTGGCTGGGCATGAGGCCTGCAAATGCCCGGGATGCCTACAAACATAACACCTGCGCTCTGTTACTTCCTCTCCCCGGCGTATTCCAGAAAGTGCAGTAGAAGCAACTGGAGGCACATTAACACGGGTATCAACATGTGGTGGCTTAGAGGAACGGGGAACAATGGGGACAGAATAACTGGGGGCATCCGGTGTTGTGGAGCTGTTAGGCGTCTCTCCATCCTCCAACAGAACCCTCCACTGAGGCTTGATGGTGAGAGCCTCATCAGCGAGAGCAGCAGCTTCCTCCACTGTCGCTGGTTTTCTCTCACGCACCCATTCCCGGATCTCAGCGGGGCACTGGGCAAAGAATTGTTCTTTTAGGATGACCTGCAGGAAGGTCTCCCAAGATAAGGCCTCCTCTGCCTCCAGCCAGCGATTACATATTTGTTTGAGTCTATGAGCATATATCTTAAAAGACACTTCCCCATCACAGGCTAAAGCACGGAACTGAGTCCTGTAAGTGTCTGGGGTCACAGCATAATGTTCTAGAATAGTCTGTTTAATATCCGCATGCTCACAGTTCCACCGAGGGTCCATAGCTCTATAGGCTTCAGCAGCTCCCCCCTCTAGGAGCCCAACCAGATGCCGGACACGCTCCCTGTCCGGGACTTCCATTAATCGACACTGATGCTCAAAGTCCTGGAAGAATCCCTCAATGTCGCCTGCAGCCTCATTAAACGGCTTAAAGTCTTTGCGGGACACCCTGGGAAGTTCCCTCATGATGGGTGCTGGGGTTACAGTCTGTCTGGAACCTCTCGCGGCTTCCACAGCGAGCTCCTTATCCAGCAGTGCCATCTCCTCCATCCTGCGCTCCTTCTCTTTAGCTCCACGCATGGCCTCCCTCTTATCTTCTATGGTGGCCTCATCTCCAAGCAGTGCCATCTCCTCCTTGTACCACACAACCCATTGACTTTTTTGGGTATTCACCTCCGGCTGCCGTCTTTCTTCCGTTTGCTGTGAGGATCCTTCCTCCACATCATTTTGCGAACAGACTCCTTCTAGCGCCTCAATCAGCTGCTCCTTGGAGAGTCCTTTGAAACGAACTCCTACTTCACGGGCCTTTGATTGCAGGCTCCCCAAAGTCCAGGTCTTGTACTCTGCAGTGCTGGTTCCTGATGTTGAGCCATTGTCCTCCATTCCTTCTGCTCTGATCCCAGCGCTGCCAACCAGTTTGTGACGGGGGTGTACAACAGAGCAAAGGATGGACGAGGCCGAGGGACGATCCAACAGGTTTATTCACAAGAACACTGGAACAGCACACGATAAGTCCACATAAAACAGATTCGGGGGCCCTTCCCGACAATCCTCGGACCGGATAACAAAGCAATCGTCCTTACAGTAGTCCAAAGAGTTCCACACAATCCCACGGGCCGCCACACAGGCCTAGCTCCGTCTGTGTCCACAGCCACCCAGGCTGGGGCTCCTGCTCTCTTCAAGTTTCAGCTCACTCTGAAGTTACAAAAAGGGAAATGCATTGTCTGTGCTGCTTGACCAGCCCACCATGTTTGTTCAGGGGGTAGGGGTCACACATCCTATCATCAATGGTTTGGTTCATCACAGGGCTCCAATATGTCTGCCAGCCACAGTAGATGAAGGGATCCCCTGCTGTAAAGAACAATGACTATTCCTTCACTGGCCAATGCAATTACAGATTAGATACACAACTCTGGAAAGAAGAGGACAGGCTATTTACATAATCACATTAGATGCCAAGACTACAATTGTATGAGAGAGACACATTGAGACCAGTAGCTCCCCCAAGAAAATACATGAATTACAACTAATACAACCAGGGAAATATACATATCATGACATAGTATCACAGCATATACAGTGAGAGGGTAAATTACATCTTCACAGTGACGTCACCGCTTACCAACCCGCAGCTTCTGCTCACTCATTAAGTGATTAGACTGCACGGGGAGCAGCAGCGTTCTTTCTCCCATCCCGTGCTGTCTGATATAGCAGAGCTGCAGGGGTTGAAAGAGAAAAGACAGAAGACCAGGATCATGGAGGGGTGAGAGGGAGTAATAAACATGGAGTCCCTGAGTGTGTCTGTGTATTTATATCTAATAAAGTATTTTTTTCTCTGTGCGGTGTCTTTTTTTTAAGCATTTATTGGAGATTCTTAATGGGCGAGTCAAACTTGCCTGACATTAAAAATCTCTGGCTTAATACTAGCTAGTAAAACAAAGCTGGTATTCACCCCTTATTACCCAGCGTGCCACTCAGCACCAGGGAAGCTGGATAGTTGGATACAGCGCCAGAAGATGGTGCTTCTATGAAAGCGCCCTTTTTGGGGCAGCTGCGGACTGCAATTCGCAGCAGGGGGGGCAGAGAGCTTAGGCCAACCTGCGCTGTGGATTCCAATCCCCAGCTGCCTAGTTGTACCTGGCTGGACACAAAAATTGGGCAAAGCGCATGTCGGGTTTTTTTTTAATAACTTCATGAAATTCATGAAATAATTAAAAAAAGGGCGTCCCTATATTTTTGGTTCCCAGCTGGGTACAAATAGGCAGCTGGGGGTTGGGGGCAGCCCGTACCTGCCTGCTGTACCTTGCTAGCATAGAAAAATAAGGTGGAGCCCACGTCATTTTGTTTTTTTTAGTTTTTTGGCATAAAAACTTATAAATAAAAAAAAAAGGCTTCTCCAAAGGATTTTCCATTGCCAGTGAAGGTAACACCAAGCAGTGGGGGTTAGCATCCAGTAGCTGCTTGGATTACACTTAGCTAGCAATAGAAAATGCAGCGGGAGCCCACGCATATTTTTTTTAATTATTTATTTAAATAACTGAAAAAATTGGGCTTCCCTGTATTTTGATTGTCTGTCATCACAGTACTGTAAAAATAAATAAATCATTAAAAAAAAGATGTAGCGCTTCGCTGTATTTTTGATTCTCAGCGCAGATAAAGCAGATGGCTAGGGGCTGCCACCTCCATCTGCTTGATTTACCTTGGCTGGCAATCAGATACAGGGAAGCCCATTAATGTTTTATTTTTTTTTATTTAAAAAAAAATAATAAAAAAAAATTCGTGGGCTCCCGCCGTATTTTAATGGCCAGTCAGGTAAAGCCAGGTGGCTGGGGGCTTGGATTCTCGGCAGCCCGCAGCCGCCCCTGGAAATAGCGCATTGTTTGTTAGCGCCATTTCCAGGCGCTTTACCCGGCTCGTCTAGCAGCAGTGATGGCGGTGGCTCGCTGGGTAATAAAGGGGTTAATACCAGCTTTGTATTCTGAGATGGTACTAAGCCCGAAATTCATTGTGTCATGCCAAATTAGACATGGCCACCATGAATTTCTAGGAAACAGTAAAAAAAAAACAACACACATTTTTTTATTAGAAATAAAACAAAAAAACATTTAGAGACTCTATCTTTATTATAAAAAACTCCTTAGTCCGACGTAATCCACTGGGACAACAATGTCAACTTTGTTTCATCACTGTGCACTGTGAGACTGTGACCGGGGTTATCTATGACGGCCGGTATGTCTCGCCCCGGTTGTGCTCACTCCATGATAGAAAGTAAATCCACTCCAGGGTTAATGCTGTTTCCCTACAGGCTGAAGGAAGGGTTAAATGGAAACAGGAACAAGGGCAGGTGTGCCGGGTGTGAGGGAGTGAACAGAACTCCCTGAGTTCTCTGCTGGAGAGGCACATGTATATTGTTGTGGACTTTTGTTTGGACATTAAACCGTGTGCTGTGAACCTTAATGCCTGGATCCCGTGTCTTCTGCTGCGCAGCCGACCGTGCTACCTCACATATGGTGGAGAATCGGCGGGCATGCCAGCCGGTGAGGTGTAGCATCCATCCCTGGTGACCCAGTAGCACATGTCCTGGATTCGAGCGGCTATACTACAGCCCAAACCCGGTGACGCCATGGAGGACATACTAAAGCAGCTGGCTCAGGCTAATGCACAGCAACAACAGGCTAATGCACAGCAACAAGAGGCTAATGCACAGCAGCAACAGACCAATGCACACCTGCTCCGGGCATTGGAACGTCAGCAGCAATCCTTGCAAGTGCAGAAAAAAAGGCACCAAGAACAGATGGTTCTCCTGGCCAAGTCGATCCGTGCCGGACCGGCAGCAACAACCCCGGGACCGGGTGACGACGGCAGCGTCCGGAAAGCGGTGAGACAAGCGTTGCAAAAGATGACCCCGGGGGATGATGTGGAAGCGTTCCTGGCGGTGTTTGAGCGGGTGGCCGAGCGGGAAAAGCTGCCGACCCCCCAGTGGGCTGAGGTATTGTCGCCCTATCTGACGGGGGAACCCCAAAAAGCATACCTGGACCTCTGTACCGAGGACGCCATTGACTATGTGACCCTGAAAGCCGAAATACTGGCTCGGTTGGGGGTGAATACCTATGTACGGGCTCAGCGGGTAAATCAGTGGTTCTATGAGGAAGCCAAACCCGTACGCTCCCAGGCCTATGACTTGTTGCATCTTGTAAAAAAGTGGTTGCAGCCTGACACTCTGAGCCCGGCGCAAATGGTGGAAAGGGTAGTAGTTGATCGTTTTGTGCGCACTTTATCCGTCACCGTTCAACGGTGGGTAGGACAGGGTGACCCGAGTACCCTGGACCAATTAGTGTCCCTGGTAGAGCGGCATGTGGCTACGCAGGACTTGATACGGGACACTGAGACTTTGCGTACCGCCCGTCGGTCCGGCCCCTCCAAGCCTAGGGCCAAGGACCCACCGCTGACAATGGTGCAGGAGTCCCCTACCGTCCCGTCTGAGGCCGCGCCCGCCGTTCCTGAGGTCCGGAAGGTTCTGTACCCTAAACGACAACCCGTCAAGGGGGTTTCCCTCCCCATTAGATGTTGGCGGTGCCAGCGGGTGGGACATATAGAAGCCCAGTGTCCACTCACCACGGAGCCCATGGATTGTGGGGTTACCCGGCGGGGTTCAATGTATGCTCAGGTGGTGTGTACCGCTGACCTGGTCTCCCCAGAGACGGAGCCCCACTTGTGCCAAATACAGGTGAATGGATGTCCGGTTACAGGATTGTTGGATTCCGGAAGCTTAGTGACCCTTGTGCGATCTACCTTGAGGGCTAAAGTAAAGGCCACAGGACGTACCGTGGGGATGGTTTGCATACATGGGGACCGCCGAGACTATCCCACGGGGATTGTCACCATCACAGCACCTTGCGGTCAGGTGCAACATGAGGTGGGACTTCTTAACACTCTTCCTTATGACGTGATCCTAGGAAGGGATCTGCCCTATTTTTGGACTTTATGGAGGGGACCCCCTAAGTCCCCTCAGATATTGGTCAGTCCGGGACCTGAGCCCTACAATCCTGAATCCGGGACGCCTGCCGTGGGGGTCACCATGAAAGGGACAGAGTGTGAACCCGATAGGTCACCCCTAGAGGTATTGGCAGGAGAGGCTGAGATGGTCGAGCCCATCCCGGAGTTGGAGGCGTCCCCGGATACGTTTGGGACAGCCCAACTCCAGGACCCTACGTTAATACATGCCCGGAGTCGGGTGACAGTAGTTGACGGGGTGGCACAGCTGCCCGGTGCCCAGGTAAGGTACCCCCATTTCGCTCTTAAGCAAGATTTACTCCACCGGGTAGATGAAATACGGGGCGTGGGGGTAGAGCAGTTGGTGGTGCCCCAGCCGTATCACCGGCGGGTCCTCGACTTGGCTCATAAACACCTGATGAGTGGCCACCTAGGGGTCAAGAAAACGCAGGAGCGAATATTGCAAAGGTTCTATTGGCCCGGGGTCTTTGGGGAGGTAAAACGGTTCTGCGAAACCTGCCCGGAGTGTCAGCTTACCGCACCCCTGACCCATTTTCGCAGTCCGTTGGTACCGTTACCCATTATAGAAGTCCCTTTTGAACGGATAGGGATGGATCTGGTGGGGCCCCTCGTAAAGTCCGCTCGAGGGCACCAACACATCCTAGTGATCGTTGACTATGCCACCCGGTATCCCGAGGCGATACCTCTCAGACATACTGCAGCAAAGCTTATAGCTCGGGAGTTGTTTGCTGTGTTCTGCCGGGTGGGGTTGCCCAAGGAGATCCTTACGGATCAGGGGACCCCATTCATGTCTAAAGTGACCAAAGAGCTATGCCGGCTACTCCAGATCAAGCAGTTGCGTACGTCTGTGTATCATCCTCAAACGGACGGTTTAGTCGAGCGTTTCAATAAAACCCTGAAAACCATGCTCAAAAGGGTGATTTCCAAAGACGGGAAAGACTGGGATATGATGCTTCCCTATTTGATGTTTGCCATCCATGAGGTGCCACAGGCATCCACGGGGTTTTCGCCTTTTGAATTGTTATACGGGCGACATCCCCGGGGATTGTTGGACCTGGCAAAGGAAACATGGGAGCAAGAGCCCACCCCCCATAAAAGTGTGATTGAACACATTTTGGGTATGCAGAACCGCATAAGCGCGGTCATGCCAATTGTGAAGGAGCATTTACAGGAGGCTCAGGCCGCGCAAAGCGGCCGCTACAATAGACAAGCCACCGTGCGGACCTTTAAACCCGGGGATCGGGTGTTGGTATTAATCCCCACGGCGGAGAGTAAATTCCTGGCTCAGTGGCAAGGCCCCTACGAGATAAAGGAAAGAGTCGGGGTGGTCAACTATAAGGTATTGCAGCCCGGTAGGCGGAAACCTGAACAAATATACCATGTCAACCTATTAAAACCTTGGCAGGAACGGGAAAGCCTGATGGCTGTTTTTTCCCCATCTCCCTCCTCTTCAGGTCGTTCACATCCGGCTCCAGCGACCTCCGGAGAGGACGAACCGGAAGTAAGGATTGGAGAAGCCCTCACCAAGACTCAGAGGTGAGAGGCCAGACGGTTGGTTCAGCAGAACCCCGATGTCTTCTCCGAGCTGCCCGGTAGGACCAGTCTGATACGACATGATATTGTCACCGAGCCCCACCTGAAGGTACGCCTGAAGTCATACCGGGTACCGGAGGCTCGACGACAAGCCATATCGGAGGAAGTAAAGACAATGTTACGCCTGGGGGTCATCGAAAAATCCCGGAGTGAGTGGGCTAGTCCGATTGTCCTAATACCAAAACCCGATGGCTCCTTAAGGTTCTGCAATGACTTTAGGAGATTGAACGAAATATCCAAGTTCGATCTCTACCCCATGCCCCGGGTGGATGAGCTGATTGATAGGCTGGGACAGGCGCGATATTTTACCATGTTGGACCTGACCAAGGGGTACTGGCAGGTGCCACTGACGGAGTCCGCCAAGGAGAAAACCGCTTTTGTTACGCCAGAGGGTCTCTTCCACTATGTTGTCTTGCCTTTTGGGTTACATGGCGCTCCGGCCACGTTCCAGAGGTTGATGGACTTAGTGCTGGAACCCCACCAGGCGTATGCATCAGCGTACCTTGATGACATCATTATTTACAGCTCCGAATGGCAGACCCACTTGGAACAGGTACAAGCGGTGGTGGACGCGCTTCAAACAGCCGGATTGACAGCCAATCCCAAGAAATGTGCGTTGGGACTCACGGAAGCCCGCTACTTGGGCTACGTGATAGGCCAAGGAGTGATTAAGCCCCAAATTAACAAGGTTGAGGCGATCCAGAAGTGGCCTAGACCCCTGACCACGAAGCAGGTTAGGGCCTTCCTGGGTATCGTGGGGTACTACAGGAGGTTTGTAAAGGATTTTGCGGGACTATCAGCCCCCTTGACGGACCTTCTCAAAGGCAAGAAGTCCGTCATGGTGCGCTGGACTCCGCAGGCCGAGGACTCCTTCCGGGCCCTGAAGGGGGTCCTGTGCGGACAGCCCGTTCTTGTACACCCTGATTTCCAGAAGGAGTTCATAGTACAGACTGACGCCTCAGAGGTCGGCCTGGGGGCAGTGCTGTCTCAGGTGGTTCAGGGGGAGGAACACCCCGTCACCTTCTTAAGTAGGAAGCTCACCCCTCCCGAGCGGAATTATAGCGTAGTGGAGAAGGAGTGCCTGGCGATCAAGTGGGCCTTGGAGTCCCTACGATATTACCTGCTGGGACGGCAGTTTCGCTTGGTGACGGATCACTCTCCACTGGTCTGGATGAGGTCCGCCAAGGAACGGAATGCCCGGGTTACCCGGTGGTTCCTTTCTCTGCAGAACTTCCGGTTTACGGTTGAACACCGGGCCGGTGGGTTGCAGGGCAACGCCGATGCCTTGTCCCGCGGCCCGTGTTTGATGGCGGGAGTTCAACCCCGCTCGCTTGAACTGAGGGGGGGTATGTGAGACTGTGACCGGGGTTATCTATGACGGCCGGTATGTCTCGCCCCGGTTGTGCTCACTCCATGATAGAAAGTAAATCCACTCCAGGGTTAATGCTGTTTCCCTACAGGCTGAAGGAAGGGTTAAATGGAAACAGGAACAAGGGCAGGTGTGCCGGGTGTGAGGGAGTGAACAGAACTCCCTGAGTTCTCTGCTGGAGAGGCACATGTATATTGTTGTGGACTTTTGTTTGGACATTAAACCGTGTGCTGTGAACCTTAATGCCTGGATCCCGTGTCTTCTGCTGCGCAGCCGACCGTGCTACCTCACAGCACAGACACAGTCTATACACAGTGAGAAAGAGCAAAGTCAACTCTGCTATATCACTATGCACAGTGTCTATACATAGTGAGAAGCAAAGCGCAATGTCAACTCTGCTTCATCACTGTGCAAAGACACAGTCAATACACAGTGAGAAGCAAAGCGCAAAGTGAACTCTGCTTCATCACTGTGCACAGATAGTGTCTATGCATAGTGAGAAACACATAGGGCCATGTCAGGTCTGCTATATCGCTCTGGACAGAGCGATGTAGCAGGCTAACAGTGAGGGGATGATTGCACTTGCGTCTTGCATTGCATCACCCCACTCTCAAGACAGGAGCACCTCACCTGCATGGAAATACATGCAGCTGACCCGCTGCCGTCGAGAGATTGTGCACTGTGATGCAATGACACTCGCATCACGGTGAACCAGGACCTTTCATGACGTCATAATCACTTGACCAGTCTGTAACCAATGAGGTAATACAACATTCACACGTGAATGGTCACATGGGTATGACGTCACAGTCACGGCAAGTCCTTTTCGCCAGAGGTGCCTACCGGGGGAACAGCAATGAACGGACGGATGTGGAAGCAGAAGCGCTGGGAGACAGAGTCTGCAGGACGCGTCGCGGGACCTGTAAGTATAATCATAATGTTTTTTTAATAACGTGCTTTTTTTAGTTGTTTTTTTTTTAACAGCTCCTGGACCCGAACTGTAACACGAAATGTAACACGAAGGTCCGAAAAAGCTCATGTTCGGGGTAGTGTTCACGAATACCATGTGTTCGGTACGGACCCCAAACTTTCCAGTTCAGGCTCGCCCATCCCTACTCCTGTATCATTAGAAGGGTACTAGTTTTGATGCAAAGTGGCCATGCATACAGGAAGACGTGGGCAATATCCTCATTAGATACAGCAAAAAAAAACAAACAAAAAAACCCCTCAATACTATACTTTATGAACTAAGATTAGTTGAATAATTTAAATATCTAGGGATTGTCATAAATAAAAACCCACTAAAAGACATGAAATTATATATCCATTACTTGATTTTCTCAAGGTCAGATTAATAACCTGTGGTTCACTTCCTCTACTGGTTGCGAGGAGAATTAATCTTCGCAAAACAGGGATTCTGCTTAAGTGTCTGTATATGCTGGAGCACTCTTCAGTCCTAATTCCCTGGACTTTTTTTTCTTCATTCTATCTATGCTTGTTGCTATCAATGTTGTATTGTCTGCAGATTTAAAATTGATGATTTTTCGTCCAACAATTTTGATTTCTTCTTTTTCACAAAATATAGCCTTTTTGAAAACAGTCACTGTAAATGAGTAAAGAGAAATAGTGACAGGTTGCAGCCTTGTCTGATGTCTCGCTCTACTTTGAACCATGCTGTGTCGCTGTGTTCCGTTCAAACTGTTGCTTCTTGGTCGATGTAAAGGTTCCTAATGAGATTTGATCAGATGGTTTAGCACGCCTTCATGGTATTCCAACGTTTCTAGTGATCAACATAGTCAATGGCTTTGCTTTAGTTAATGAAGCAAAAATAGATCTTGTATTTTACCTTTTCCATCATCCATCTAATCACATCTCTTGTTCTGCTTTTTCTGAATCCTGCTTGTGTTTCTGGCAGCTCTTTATAAAAGTAAGGCTGTAAGTGTCGTAGGATCTTCAGTAGTATTTTGCTCTCATGAGGTATGAGTGCAATAATTGTACAATAATTTCTACAGTTGGTAGCATCTCTCTTTATTGGAATATGAATTAACAACGATACTATCCAGTCCTTCGGCTATTAGCCAGTTGTCCATATCTGCTGCTTCAGAGGACTATATTAGCTCTATTGGAATATTGTCACATCCAGGCACATTGTTGTCTGACAGAGGCTTTATCGCAGCAACAACTTTGTTTTTCAGGATGTATGGCTCTCTAACATTTCCAGTCTCAGTTTCTTCCTGCATCACTGAGTCGTTCTTGTAGTGGTGCTTCTTTTCATCTTTCCTTGATCTGTTTTGGCTCAGTTAGTTTGTTCTCATTGGTGTCTTTCAACATTCTTGGTTGAAATTTTAATTGTACTGCTTTGATCTCTTGGTTTGCCTGCCTCCTCTTCCCATTCAAATGTTGCTTTTTACCTTTGTATATATATTTTGGTAATAAAGGTCTTTGTCTGCACAAATGGTCTCTTTAGTCTTTTACGGATATTGTCTATGGCCTGATTGTTATCTTTTGCCATTTGTCTTTCTTCAATGATTTTTAGAGTCTATTCTCTTACCATGGCTACAGGGGTCTCTTCTTCATCTTGTTGTTTATTGTCTTACTGGCTTCTTCAGTAATAATAGTCTTTATATGTGTCCATAGTTCCTCAGGCTGTCTTTTCATCCATGTCCAGTGATGTAAATTGGTTGTGCAGACCGCATAAAAAAAAATCCAAGTATGTTGGTTAAAATGAAGTTGGAAACAGTCTGTTGTCTACTTTGCACAGCTTAATTCTAATCTTTGATGTCAAAAGTTCAAGATCAGTTCCACAGTTAGCCCCTGGCCTTGTTTTCACTGTAATGATGGACTATTTCCATCTTTGGAGAATCCATATGTAGTCAATCTATGTAGTCTAAATTTTATAGGCCTCATTTGGTGATATCCATGTGTAGAGTCTTTGTTTGTGATTTTGGAAAAATTGCTCAAGATGTACAGTTGATTTGTCGTACAAAAATTAATGAATCATTCTCCAGCCTCGTTTTGTTCACCAAATCCAAAGTTTCCAACAATGATTCCATGTTTGCCATGGCCAATTTGGCATTCAAATCTAACATATTAATGAGTAAGAGTATTGGCATTTTGTCGATTTCATCTTAAACTTGATTGTAGAATAATATCTGCATCCTTGGCATCTGTTGTTAGTGAGTAGAGTTTTATGATTATGACATGGACTGATGCTCCTTGTTAGGGAGGTATTTTGCATTCATGCTGCGCTAGGCACTTTAAAGCTGGGTTTACACACTGCAACATCTCAAACGACATCGCTGTAACGTCACCGGTTTTGTGACGCAATAGCGATGTTGTTTGCGATGTTGCACTGTGTGAAACCTATCAGCGACCTGGCCCCTGCTGTGAAGTTGTAATCGTTACAAATCGTTCAGGACCATTCCTAGGTCCTTTGTTTCCCCGCTGTGCAGCATGCATCACTGGAAAGTTTCAGTGTGTGAAAGACTTTGCAGAGACTTTGTTAGCAACTTCCCTTTCAAAAGGCTGCTTATCAACGTCCCCAACAACCAGCTAGGTCGCTCTGCAGGTCCGGATCGCTGTTGAGTTGTTGGCCAGGTTTGCCTGTTTGAACGCTCACCAGAGACTTAGCAGAGACTTAGGGAGGTCGCTGTTACGTCACAAAACCGGTGACGTTAGAGCGATGTCCTTTGCGATGTTGCAGTGTGTAAACCCAGCTTTAGTTGTAAGGCACCCTACTGTTAAGTCAGACAGGTGTGAAGCAGTTGAATGAAGTGACCAGACCATTCATCTACTGCTAACTAGTTTATTTAATACAATTGTATTAAAAAAACGATCAAAAAAATATATCAGAAAAGATGATTGAAAAGAAGCAAAAAAGTAGCTTTGGCACAAAAGACATGATTGTGTCATGAAGAGTTTTCTGTCTGAAAAGCCCATGGCATTCATAGACGTCTAAAAAAAGACATTGTGTGACCATACTCTTTAGGCAGGTTTCACACCTGCGTTCAGCGCAATACGCCGCTATGGTGAATAGCGCAGTACGTTAACGCACTGCGCTATTCTCCATAGACTTGTGTCACGCTCCCCGGGTCCTCGGCTCCCCTTCCCGGGTCCCCTGCCCCGCTCCCCGGCTCACCTGCCACGCTCCCCGCGTCCCAGTCCCTTGTGCCCGTCCTTCCTGGGCTTCCTGGCCGCCGATCCCGGCGCCCGACGGCCTCCCAGGCCCTGCTCGGCTCCCCTGCGTCCTCCTCTCAGCCTCCTTCCCTGGCTTCTGGCACCCGGGCCGCGCGCACGCGCATTAGGGCGCGCGCGCGGTCACTGACCCTTTCTTAAAGGGCCAGCGCCCATTAACAGGAAATGAGGTTAGGCAGGTACGGGGTATAAAGGGGGTTCTTGTCCAAGGGGGCGGGGCCTGATCTTCGTGTTTTCTGAGCTAGGAGTCAGGTCTCCTTGTGTTTTCCTGCCATACTTACGTATCTCTCTTCTAGAGCTGATCCCGCCTCGCCATCCAGTCCTGCTGAATCCCGAGCCCCGCACGCTGTCCGTCTGCCATCTGACAGTCCGTACCATCTCGGATCCCTGCGGTGACCTGTCATCTCGCTCCCAAGGTTCCGGACCCCGCCTGACATCATCTCGGCCTCCGAACCTGAGCTACGTCACCCGGACTACCATCTGTGACTCCGTGGTCCCAGGGACTCCTTCGCTACCTTCACTTGCACGGACTGTTCTGCTGCCCATCAGTGCTTCAGCTACCGGACTCCCTACCACCATCTTAGAGTTCGGTCCAGTGGATCCACCTCCTGGGTCTGCCCGACCGCCCGGCCCTGACAGTAAGATCAGGCCATGGATCCCGCTGCAGCACTATTGGCCCTGCAAGAGGAACTCCAACGCCAGCGTGAAGTCCAGACCCGCATGCTGCAATTTATGACCTCCGTGGACACTCGCCTGTACACATTACAAGCATCAATGACGCCTGCAGCACCCAGGTCTCCCACTAGGCAATCCACGGCTCCCGCACCAGTGGCAGCCGCGTCGGATGCTTCCCGACTCCGTTTGGCGTCACCTCCTCGTTATGCTGGAGATCCCAAGACCTGCAGGGGCTTCATAAACCAATGCTCCCTTCACTTCACGCAGCTGCCCCATCTGTTCGCCTCCGACCAAGCCAAGGTCGCCTTTATAATGTCTCACCTGGAGGGCGAGGCACTGGCGTGGATGAACCCCTTGTGGGAGAAGGAGGACCCCATGACCAAGGATCTTCAAGAGTTCCTGCAGGCCTTTCGCAGTACCTTTGACGAGCCGGGACGCGCCTCTGCGTCTGCTTCATCACTTCTCCGCCTACGTCAAGGAACACTGACGGTGGGCCAATACGCCATCCGTTTCCGCACTTTGGCTTCTGAACTCGGGTGGAATAATGAGGCCCTGACAGCCGCCTTCTGGGAAGGACTGTCAAGTCGCATCAAAGATGAGTTGGCGGGTCGTGACATGCCCTCCACCCTAGATGCCCTGATTGCCCTAGCCACGCGAGTGGACATTCGTTTTCAGGAGCGCTCCAGAGAGCTGGTTCGTGAGCGACGTGCGGTACGGCACTCCTCTCCGCCACAGAAGTCCTCTGTGCCACAGTCATCTACAGCTGGGATTCCTGTCCACGAACCCATGCAGGTTGATCGAGTACGACAGTCTGACCAACGTCGAGCAGAGCGGCTCGCCAAGGGCCTCTGCTTTTACTGCGGAGGGGACACACATCTCCTACGCTCCTGTCCGGAAAGGCCGGGAAACTCCAAAGCCTAGGGTTGGTAGGAGAGGCCACCCTAGGTGCTGGGACTCTCTCCGACCCAGTTATGTGGACGGTACAAGTATCAACAGGAGAGACGCGCTTCACGGCTGAGGCATACCTCGACTCCGGAGCAGCAGGCAATTTTATCCAGCAGGCCACGGTGGACAAATACCAGCTGCCTGTTACTCTACTCGAGAAGCCCCTACTGATTGCCTCGGTGGATGGGAGACCCCTCTCTGATACCATCTCCTGGATCACGAAGCCGGTGGAACTGCGTATCGGTGCTCTGCACACCGAGAACATCGCTCTCTACGTCCTTCCACACATGTCCCACCAAGTCCTGCTGGGACTTCCTTGGTTGCGAACACACGAACCCTCAGTCAACTGGGGTACTGGCGAAATCACCCGTTGGGGCTCTGCCTGTCATGAGAGATGTCTAAAGTCTATACAACCAGTCCGACGACCTCCGGTTCCTGAGAACCTACCGGGTCTGCCCTCGGCCTATTGGTCCTTCACGGACGTTTTTGACAAGAAGGAGTCTGAGGTACTTCCGCCACACCGTCCCTACGATTGCGCCATCGACCTGCTCCCAGGAACAACACCACCTCGAGGACGGATATATCCGTTGTCTCCAGCCGAAACCAGGGCCATGTCCACCTACATCATGGAAAGCCTGGCAAAGGGATTCATCCGGAGATCCTCCTCTCCTGCGGGAGCAGGCTTCTTCTTCGTTAAGAAGAAAGAGGGTGACCTTCGCCCATGCATTGACTACCGGGGCTTGAATCAGATTACTATAAAAAACAAGTACCCCCTACCGCTCATCCCCGAACTGTTCGATCGGCTCAGAGGAGCCCGTGTGTTCACCAAACTGGATCTTCGGGGTGCCTACAACCTAGTTCGTATCCGCTCTGGGGACGAATGGAAGACCGCGTTTAATACTCGCGATGGGCACTATGAATACTGTGTGATGCCCTTCGGTCTGTGTAACGCTCCTGCCGTATTCCAAGAACTGGTGAACGACATTTTCCGGGACCTCCTCTACGTATGTGTAGTAGTTTATCTGGATGACATTCTTGTTTTCTCTCCGGACCTCCAGACCCACAGAGAGAACGTAAAGCTGGTTCTACAAAGACTGAGAGAGAATCGTCTCTACGCCAAATATGAGAAGTGCGTCTTTGAGCAGTCTTCTCTTCCTTTCCTGGGATACATCATCTCGGGGACTGGGCTGCAGATGGATCCCAAGAAGGTCTCCGCCATTCTCAACTGGCCTCCCCCTTCTGGACTGAAGGCAATCCAACGGTTCCTGGGATTTGCCAACTACTACCGCCAGTTTATTCCTCACTTCTCCGCCCTGACTGCTCCTCTCTCCGCTCTGACCAAAAAGGAGGCTAATCCAAAGGACTGGTCACCTGCGGCCGACGCCGCATTTTGCTCCCTGAAGCGAGCATTCGCCTCCTCTCCTGTACTCCACCGACCAGAGTTAAACCGCCAGTTCACCTTAGAGGTGGATGCTTCCTCCTCAGGAGCCGGAGCAGTGCTCATGCAAAAATCCTCCTCCGGGAAGATGGTGACTTGCGGTTTCTTCTCTAAAAGCTTCTCAGCACCTGAACGTAATTACACCATCGGTGACCGAGAGCTATTAGCGGTCAAACTGGCTCTGGAGGAGTGGCGCTACCTCCTGGAAGGAGCAGTGTACCCCGTGATTATCTACACGGACCACAAGAACCTGGAATACCTGCGGTCCGCTCAGCGACTGAACCCACGGCAAGCCAGGTGGTCCTTATTCTTTGCCAGGTTTGACTTCCAGCTTCATTTCCGACCCGCGGACAAGAATATACGCGCTGATGCCTTGTCTAGGTCTCTCATGCCCCTGGAGCAGGAGGAAGAGACTATCCAACCTATCATCTCTCCTAACAAGATTGTTCCGGTGGCTCCTGTCACTCTGGCCCAGATACCACCCGGGAAGACCTATGTCTCTGAGACCGACAGGGAAAAAGTGTTACACTGGGGTCATGCCTCGAAAACAGCCGGCCATGCAGGCCAGAAGAGAACATGGGATGCGATTGTACGCCATTACTGGTGGCCATCCCTTCGCACGGACGTTGCCGCCTTTGTCTCTGCCTGCCCCTCTTGTGCCAGGAACAAGACGCCCAAACACCTGCCCTATGGCCGTCTTCTGCCTCTGCCGATACCCTCAGTTCCATGGCAACACATAGCGATGGACTTTATTACGGACTTGCCAGTATCCTCCGGACACACAGTCATATGGGTCGTGGTGGATCGGTTCTCCAAAATGGCTCACTTCGTCCCTATGTCCGGACTGCCCTCTGCTCAGGAACTCGCGGAAGCCTATATACAACACATCTTTCGCTTACATGGCTTTCCTTCCCACATCGTGTCCGACAGAGGAACTCAGTTCACCTCCCGCTTCTGGAGGGCTCTCTGCAAACATCTGGGAGTGACTCTGGACTTTTCTTCCGCTTACCATCCTCAGTCTAATGGCCAAGTGGAGAGGGTCAACCAAATCTTGACATCCTTCTTACGTCACTATGTCAACGCCCATCACGACGACTGGTCCACGCTTCTGCCTTGGGCTGAGTTCTCCCATAACCACCACGTCAGTGAGTCGTCCTCCAAATCTCCCTTCCATGTCGTTTACGGACTACAGCCTTCCGTCCCGTTGCCTATATCCCCTTCTTCGGATGTCCCTGCTGCTGATACTGTAGCCCGTGACTTCGCTACCATTTGGGACTCTGTCAAGGCGTCCCTTGGGCGCGCTTCCCAGCGGATGAAGAGACACGCTGACAAAAGGCGTCTAGACCCTCCGTGTTTCTCTCCTGGTGACCTGGTCTGGCTTGCTTCCCAGTACATCCGACTGAAGATTCCTTCCTACAAGCTGGGTCCTCGCTACATCGGGCCGTTTAAGGTCCTCAGCAAGATCAATGAGGTCTCCTACAAACTGAAGCTTCCGGCCACGATGAGGATACCCAACTCCTTCCACGTCTCTCTCCTCAAGCCGGTGTTCCTTGGTCCCTTCTCCGCTGCTGCCAGCCCGGCTCCTCCTCCTATTGCTGAGGACGACATCTACGCGGTAAGAGATATCGTGGCCATGAAGACTGTTCGTGGCCGGCAGTTCTTCCTGGTGGACTGGGAGGGGTATGGTCCTGAGGATAGATCCTGGGAACCCAGGGAGAATGTGGGTACTCCCCTGATCCGTGCCTTCATGTCTCGGTTGCGGGGAGGGGGGCGTGGGGGGGGGGGTACTGTCACGCTCCCCGGGTCCTCGGCTCCCCTTCCCGGGTCCCCTGCCCCGCTCCCCGGCTCACCTGCCACGCTCCCCGCGTCCCAGTCCCTTGTGCCCGTCCTTCCTGGGCTTCCTGGCCGCCGATCCCGGCGCCCGACGGCCTCCCAGGCCCTGCTCGGCTCCCCTGCGTCCTCCTCTCAGCCTCCTTCCCTGGCTTCTGGCACCCGGGCCGCGCGCACGCGCATTAGGGCGCGCGCGCGGTCACTGACCCTTTCTTAAAGGGCCAGCGCCCATTAACAGGAAATGAGGTTAGGCAGGTACGGGGTATAAAGGGGGTTCTTGTCCAAGGGGGCGGGGCCTGATCTTCATGTTTTCTGAGCTAGGAGTCAGGTCTCCTTGTGTTTTCCTGCCATACTTACGTATCTCTCTTCTAGAGCTGATCCCGCCTCGCCATCCAGTCCTGCTGAATCCCGAGCCCCGCACGCTGTCCGTCTGCCATCTGACAGTCCGTACCATCTCGGATCCCTGCGGTGACCTGTCATCTCGCTCCCAAGGTTCCGGACCCCGCCTGACATCATCTCGGCCTCCGAACCTGAGCTACGTCACCCGGACTACCATCTGTGACTCCGTGGTCCCAGGGACTCCTTCGCTACCTTCACTTGCACGGACTGTTCTGCTGCCCATCAGTGCTTCAGCTACCGGACTCCCTACCACCATCTTAGAGTTCGGTCCAGTGGATCCACCTCCTGGGTCTGCCCGACCGCCCGGCCCTGACAACTTGTATGGACGACGCACTGTAACGCAAGTGTCTGCATTGCATCCGCTGCACGATGCAGCGTCATTATTTTGATGCTGCGTCGGGCGGAAGGAACACTGCATGTAGCGTTTTTTGTGTTAAAATAGCGCAACTTGACAGATTCAGTTGGAATCCGCCACGGTGTCTAATGATTGTCTATGGTGGCAGATACCGCCGATATGCGATAAGCGGCGGAATCCGCTGACAGATTCCGTCACGTTCTACTGCGCATGCTCAGCATGTCCAGTAGAACGATCAAAATCGTTTAAAATCACTCCTGGTCTCTCTCCCCCCCTCTCATACTCACTGATCACTGGCGCGGCGCTGCACAGTTGTCACAAAGCTCCGGTGGCTTTTCCTCTTTTGAAAAAGCTGGCTGCTCATTATTCCATCTAGTATTCACTGCTTCCCCCGCCCACTGGCGCCTATGATTGGTTGCAGTCAGACCTGCCCTCACGCTGAGTGACAGCTGTCTCACTGCAACCATTCACAGCCGCCGGTGGGTGGGTCTATATTGTGCAGTACCATAAATAAATATTTTAAAAAAACGGCGTGTGGTCCCCCCTAATTTTGATACCAGCCAAGGTAAAGTCACACGGCTGAATGCTGGTATTCTCAGGATGGGGAGCCCCACGTTATGGGAAGCCTAACAATATCAGCCAGCAGCCACCCGGAATTGCCGCATCCATGAGATGCGACAGTCCCGGGACTCTAACCAGCTCATCCCGAATTGCCCTGGTGCGGTGGCAATCAAGGAAATAAGGAGTTAATGGCAGCAGCCTATAGCTCCCACTAAGTCCTATGTTAATCATGGCAGGCGTCTATGAGACACCCACAATGATTAACCTGTAAGTGAAAGTAAATAAACACATACACCCGAAAAAATACTTTATTTGGAATAAAAGATAAAAAAAACACCCTCTTTCACCACTTTATTAATCCCCAAATACCCCTCCAGGTCCGGCGTAATCCACATGAGGTCCCGCGACGCATCCACATCTACATGAAGCTGACAGGAGCGGCCGTAGAACACCGTCGCTCTCTGTCAGCTCCAGGCAGCAACTGAAGTGAGTCGCGCTGTCAGCGGGGACATCACTGAGGTAATGCCTGCGTGTGTGCGGTGATGATGAGTGCGGTAGTGCCTGCGTGTGTGTAGTGATGATGGGGGTGGTAGTCTCTTAGTGTGTGCAGTGATGATGACTGCGGTAGTTCCGGGGTGTGTGTGATGATGAGTGCGGTAGTGCCAGGGTGTATGGAGTGATGATCATGAGTGCGGTAGTGCCGGGGTGTGTGCGGGGATGATGATGAGTGCGGTAGTGCTTATGTGTGCAGTGATTATGATAAGTGCGGTAGTGCCGGGGTGTATGGAGTGATGATCATGAGTGCAGTAGTGCCGGGGTGTGTGTGGGGATGATGATGAGTGCGGTAGTGCTTGTGTGTGCAGTGATTATGATAAGTGCAGTAGTGCCGGGGTGTGTGCAGTGATGATGATGAGTGCGGTAGTGTCGGTGGTGTGTGCAGTGATGATGATGAGCGCGGTAGTGCCTGCATGTGTGCGGTGATGATGAGTGCAGTAGTGCCGGGGTGTGTGCAGTGATGATAATGAGTGTGGTAGTGCCGGCAGTATGTGCAGTGATAATGATGAGTGCGGTAGTGCCTGCGTGTGTGCGGTGATGATGAGTGCGATAGTGCCGTGGTGTGTGCGGGGATGATAATGAGTGCGGTAGTGCCAGGGTGTGTGCGGGGATGATAAAGAGTGTAGTATTGCCGGGGTGTGTGCGGGGATGATGAGGAGTGCTGTAGTTCCGGGGTGTGTGCGGGGATGATGATGAGTGCGGTAGTGCCGGGGTGTGTGCGGGGATGATGATGAGTGCGGTAGTGCCTGAGTGTGTGCGGTAATGATGAGTGCGGTAGTGCCGGGGTGTGTGCAGTGATGATGATGGGTACGGTAGTGCCTGCATATATGCGGTGATGATGATGAGTGTGGTAGTGCCGGGGTGTGTGCGGTGATGATGAGTGCGGTAGTGCCGGGGTGTGTGCGGGGATGATGAGTGCGGTAGTGCCGGGTGTGAGCGGTGATGATGGGGGCGGTAGTGTCGGGGTGTGTGCAGTGATGATGATCAGTGCGGTAGTGCCGGCGGTGTGTGCAGTGATGATTATGAGTGCGGTAGTGCCGGGGTATGTGCAGGGATGATGATGATGGGTGCGGTAGTGCCGGGGTGTGTGCAGTGATGATGAGTTTGGTAGTGCTGGGGTGTGTGTGGTGATGATGATGAATGCGGTAGTGGCGGGGTGTGTGCAGTGATGATGAGTGCGGTAGTGCCGGGGTGTGTGCAGTGATGATGGGGTCTCTCTCTCGGCTTAACGCAACGTGTTATTTCACAGGAATCCGTTGCCTTTATATCACACTATTTACAACGCATCCGTCACATGCATCACACAATGCATTGTGACGGATGCCGTTCAACGCCAGTGTGAAACCAGCCTTAGTTAGCAGTTAAAGCCTTCTAAACACAGATTGAAGGAGTCAGACTTTGCCAATATCGAGAGATTCAACCCAGTCTAATGTGCATGAGGGCCTCTAACTGATTATGTCTGGGGAGATAAGAATCCAGCATGTCAGATTTAGGACTAAAGCTGGGTTCACACTAAGCGACAGCGACAACGACGTCGCTGTTACGTCACCATTTTCTGTGACGTAACAGCGACCTTGTAAGTCGCTGTTATGATCACTGCTTAGCTGTCAAACACAGCGACGCAGCAGCGATCATAACGTCGCTGTGCTACATGTGCAGAGAGCAGGGAGCCGCGCTTAGCGCTGGCTCCTTGCTCTCCTAGGTACAGTACACATCGGGTTAATTAACCCGATGTGTACTGTAGCTACATGTCACAGTGCAGAGAGCAGGGAGCCGCGCACACTGCTTAGCGCTGGCTCCTTGCTCTCCTTGCTACAGTATACATCGGGTTAATTACCCGATGTGTACTGCAGCCACATGTGCACAGAGCAGGAGCCGGCACTGGCAGCAAGGGCGGACGCTGGTAACGAAGGTAAATATCGAGTAACCAGGGAAAGGTCTTCCCTTGGTTACCCGATGTTTACGCTGGTTACAGCTTACCGCAGCTGCCAGACGCCGGCTCCTGCTCCCTGCTCGCTTCATTTCGTCGCTCTCTTGCTGTCACACACAGCGATGTGTGTGTCACAGCGGGAGAGTGACGACCAAAAAATGAAGCTGGACATTCAGCAACGACCGGCGACCTCACAGCAGGGGCCAGGTCGTTGCTGGATGTCACACACAGCGACAGCGACGGGACATCGCTGCAACGTCACAGAAAATGGTGACGTAGCAGCGATGTCGTTGTCGTTGTCGCTGTGTGTGACACCAGCTTAAGGATCCCTATATACTCTAAATGATAAGCCTCCAGAGATGTCTGGTAGCGGCTCTCTTAGGCTATGTGTCCACAGTAAAAGGTCCCTGCGGATTTTTTTGCCTGAAAATCCGCAACTTTCGCGGCAAATCCGCACCCGCGGATTTGCCGCGGATTTACCGCGGATTTACCGCGGATTTGCCGCGGATTTTGATGCGGATTTTATTTTTTTTTTTTTCCCCATTCAAAACAGAAAATCCGCACCAAATCCGCACCAAACAATTGACATGCTGCAGTTTGTTCCGCATCAAAATCCGCGGCAAAATCCGCAGCGGAAAAATCCGCAGCATGGGCACAGCATTTCCAAAATGCCATTGAAATGGCTGGGGAGTAGCTGCGCTGCAGATTTTCGGCAAATCCGCGCTAAATCCGCGTCAAAATCCGCGTCAAATCCGCGATAAATCCTGTAGCGTGGGCACATAGCCTTATAGAGAACACAGGAGCACTCGTCAAAGTATATGGGAGAGTCTGGCAAGATAGCTGTCGGCTGAATGATCAGACAGCTGTCTATATGTATGGGGGCAATAGTTAAAACACTTCAGTTGAAAAATATGGCCTAATTCAGATGGCTGTATTATCAGCTCGGCACAATGAACATATACTCATCAAGTATCATGTCTAATAAATTAAAGATTACAACATCTACATTGATTAATCATCACAACCACCTTCAGTACAGTACCAAATCCATCATACATGAATACGTCACCAGAACAATAGATGTGAATACATCATCAGAACAATAATCAATACAGTCTCATAACCACCGTGACTACATCACCAAGTTTAGTATAAAGAACACTTTCAATGTCAGGTTAGCTCCTAGCATATAAATGTATATTGCATAAAACTGCAACTCCTAGTCTGTCCTTAACACTGGTAAGAAGATGATTGAAGTTATTGTTGTTGTTACCAGCCATCATCAAACTATGGATCATACAGAAACCGCAGTACTCATTAGTTGCAGGTAGCAGCACTAGTAAACATTTTTAAAGAGTAACTTAAAGGTTTGGTCTGAAGGGAAAATAATTTTTATTCTAAATCCCTTTCTATTTAGCGACAAAATGTAAACTATTTTTTAATATACTTCCATTAATAATTCCTTAACCTTCCCTAACTACACTGTTTAACGGCTATACTCTCTTTTTTCCTTACTTCCTTTTTGATGACGCTTCATTTGAGAATCCCAGTGCATGGTGCATACTGGGATACTCAAACAAGATATCATCAGGGGGCAGAGGCTGCAGTCACTGCAGAGTCATTTCAAAGAGGGGACAGAGGCTGACTCCTCCCTGAAACGAAGCATCATCAGTGACGCTCGTTTCAAGTGGTGGGCTAGTCCCTGCATGATGTGCTCTCTCCAATGTGCACAAATACAGCGCATGCGCTGTTGTCAGCTCAGATTAACAGTAGCGAGCCAGCACCAGAGCAGTGTCAGAATACCTGGTGTACAGAGACCAGCACTGCCAATGCAGGTGACGTCACATGTCTCTGCATCGGGTATTGGGACACTGGTATCAGCTCGTTATTGCTGATCTGAGCCGGCCACAGAGCGCACGCTGACATTGTGCACATTGCACAGTGTGCAGAGACTAGCTCAGCTCCTGAAACGAGCGTCACTGATGACGCTTCATTTCAGGGAGAGGCAGAGACTTTTGAGTATCACAGTATGCACCATGTTCTAAGATTCTCAAACGAAGCGTCATCAAAAAGGAAGTAAGGAAAAACTAGAAAAGCAATTAGTGTAGTTAGGGAACAATAGAATATTTTTAATGCAAGTATATTAGAAAACAGATTAGATTATGGCTCTAAATGGATAGGGATATAGAATGAAAATTACTTTGCCTTAGGACCCCCCCTTTAAACGTTTGGTAGATATCTTGTTTTAGGTCCATTAACTCTTAGCAAATTAGTGCAGTAATGTGTCCTGAGACCCCATAGATTGCTCAATAGACCTCTTAAAAGTGCACAGCTCAGGAGACAAGACTATGACTTTCAACTGTCTCCACTCAGCTCTATGTGCTCGTCTCATGAGCCGCACTTTTCTAAGAGGCCTTTTGAACAATTGGTAGGGGACTTGGGCCTGGATTCCTCTCAGATCTGCTCAAAATTAATGTCCATAAAACATAAAATAATTTATCAAACATTTAGTTACTCTTTAAGGTGCATTTACACAGCAGCTGATTATCTGTCTACTAAACAAGCTGACAATCGCCCAATACAGGAGCAAAACATTTGTTTGTATAGTGACTTTAAGTTTAAAAGAGAATCTGTCACCCACAAAATAGCAACTAACCTGCATAAACATTCATAATAGGGAATATAGTCCATAGAAAAATCAATACAGGTGTATATAGTTTAACTTAACATTTTCCCCAAAAAATTCACGTTTATTTAAGGTATAGGCTACGATAAAAGTGCACCAATGCACCCTCATTGCAAAAAGTAATAAATTAAAAAAGATTTTTCATTATTAGGTTAAACTGTATATACCTGCCATGATGTTTATATGTGCTGTTTCCTAAATAAATGTTTGTACAGTTTAATTGGCATTAGGGGGTCACTGACGCCTTTAAAGGTAAGGTGTCGCGTTTTTTTATTTTTATATTAATAATAGTGATTATGAAATGAAGCATTTTTAATACAAAATTAAATTTACTGTTTATTTAGTTTTTATTTAATTCTAGTTTTACTGAAACACTTGGCACTGCCATCTTGGATTTGCTGTAACAGAAACAGCTCCTGCTGTGAACTGGACATGACCCTGGGCTATCCTGATCACAGCAGAGAGAGGAGATCTCCACCATCTTTGTGGAGCCCACAGTGTATGCTGTGTGCTCCACTTCCCCCTGTCACTCGCTCTGTAATTGATCCTGGCTGCTCCCCACCCTGTCGCTCACGCTCCCCACCCCGTCGCGCACCCTCCCCCCACACTCTGTCGCTCACCACCACCCCGTCGCTCACCACCCCCTCCGTCGCTCACCACCCCCTCCCACGCCGTTCACCTCCCCTCCCACGCCGCTTACCTCCCGTCCCGCACGTGTGCTCACCTTGGGGCTCCGCTCCTTGCTGCTTTGTCCTGTGATCGCTGACAGGACAGGTTGCTGGGGGCACAGGTCTGAGGAAAGTGCATGCAGCTAGAAGCGGTGATCGTGGTGTGACATCTGTAGTGCAGTGCCGCTCAGGCTGCAGATCACCTCTTCTCGCCGCATGTCACCTGGACCTCTGATCCCAGCCAGCAGCACAGTATATGGGGCACTGGATACAGTGGGGCATTGGGATACAGTGGAGCACTAAGCAGCTGTCCTTAGTGACACATTAAGATCACTTTGCGGTCATCAGCAAAATGGCTCCGCACTGTGATCCTAACTTTATTCTCGCTTATCCTTTTGGAAACACCCAGAACGGGAGGGGAGGTGACATCACACACATGAGAGCAGATTTTGCCCACTTTTACTGCAGTTGTAATGTGAGCTAGTTCTACAGTGGGATTTCTGTAGGATTTCAGCAGCTGCTCCCCCTGGTGGTTAAGAGGGGGAAATATCAAACTTTTAAAAAATATATATATTTTGCTCAATTAAAAACAAATTCTAATATTTAAACAAAATATTAAGACATTAATACTTTACATTTTTTCAGTTCTTGAAAAAAAATATTATTTTGACGAAAATTCCTTTTAAATATATTTCTTGGCAGCAGATAGTCATGAGAACACATGTGGCCAAAAACTATGCTATTCTGTGTGCACAGGATGATCATGTTAAAGACCGTACTGTGAACATGAAATTCCGTCACAGGCTAAGCAGGCTACTAAAGAACTGACGATCTGCTGGATATAGATCAGCGGTGGTATAAAACCTGTATTTAGCCAATGTGCCACCACCTGCATTTAGCTGCCTTAGATCTTGGTACCTCACAGGTCCTAGTGCCTTGATGACTTCACATCCACAGCTTGTCTCTGCAGACCCTCCCCCCTTATATACCACGACCAAACCACCATCCCCCTTATATATCACGAACACACCTCCCTCCTCCCTTATATAACACGACCACTACACCCTCTCCCCTTATATACTACGACCACCACACCCTCCCCCTTATATACCACGACCACCACACCCTCCCCATTTATATACCATGACCACCTCACCATCCTCCTTATATACAACCACCACACTGTTCTCCCATATATACCACAACCACCACACCATCCCCCATGACCACACCATCCCCCTTATAAACCATGACCACCACACTGTCCTCTCTTATATACCATAACTACCACACCATCCCCTTTATATACCACGACCACCACACCATCCCCATTTATATATCATGACCAATAGACCATCCTCCTTATATACAATCACCACACTGTTCCCCCATATATACCATAACCACCACCCCATCCCCCACGACCACACCATCCCCCTTATAAACCATGAGCACCACATTGTCCCCCCTTATATACCACGACCACCACACCGTCCTCCCTTATATAACATGACTACCACAGTCTCCTCTTTTGAGCTACACCCACTACACCCTCCTCACTTATGAACTACGATCTCCACTGTTCTCTACCACATGCTGCCCTTTCAAACTGTCTCCCTCACATTAGACTTCTTCATACTGAGCCTACCCCACACTGCCCCCTTTTTCACGGTGATTGCATCCTGCAGGCTACCCCCTTTCCCATACAGATTCCACCCCGCAGGCTACCCCCTTTCCCATACAGATCCCACCCCGCAGGCTGCCCCCTTTCCCACATAGATCTCACCCCACAGGCTTCCCCCTTTCCCACATAGATCTCACCCCACAAGCTGCCCCCTTTCCCATACAGATCCCAGCCCAGATGGTATCCCATGCGGCCCTCTGTCCCATATAGATGGCATCCCATGCGGCCCCCTGTCCCATACAGATGGCATCCCATGCGGCCCCCTGCCCCATACAGATGGCATACAATGCGGCCCCCTGCCCCATACAGATGGTATTTCATGGGGCCCCCTGCCCCATACAGATGGTATCCCATGCGGCCCCCGTACACGTGTGATAGCACATTTGTGGTATGTGTCATCAAGTGCCCTTGTGGCCTAATATATGTGGGAGAACCAACACAACCAAGTTGTGATCGAATCTATAAACACAAGTCTACAATACGATGTGAACGCCTTAATCTTCCTCTTCCATTCCACTTTCATAAGATGGGCCACAAGCTGTCTCAGCTACGATTCCAGGTACTGGAACAGATTCCTCAACGTAGGTGAGGCCAGAATAGAACTACTCAACTTAAAAGACGTGAGGCGTATTGGATCTTTACACTCCAGATGCTGGAGCCCAAAGACTTACATAGAGAGTTTAATGTTGGCAGCTTCATGTGAACTTGTTTAGAATTTTTCATAAATAATTTTGCTAACCATATTTCCTCTTCTCTCTTTAGTCACAATCACAACCACTCTAGACCAGGTGATTCAATCAGCAATGGGTATATACTATACAATTTATCCTCCTCTTACTCATATTCGTTTATATTTTTCCTCTTTTCCCTTTTCTTCTTCCCAACCTTTCCCCCCCACCTTCCCCTTTTCCCCTCCTTTTTTCTCCCCACTCTTTTCCCCTTCCCCCCTCATTTGTTCCCCTATACTGCTGTATTTTACCATTTATTATTTTTTTGCGGCGGTACGTGCCAGTACGGCGTACCGGAAAATCTGACAAGCACTGAGGGCCAGCACCTCTGGCTCTGTCCACATGGCTAATTTGTAAACTATACAGATTAGCCATGTGTAGCAGATGCAGAGGCACAAGCAGAACAGCTGTTGGAGATGCAGGACCTGCGATGATGTCACGTACATGTGATTTGGGTGGACGGAGCCATGGAGTTTTGCCCAGCGGGAAAGAAGCTGGAGATGGAGGAGTGCAGGGTATATGAGAGAGGGTTGCAGGGGGTGGCAGGCTGTGCAGGGGAAAGAAGGATGCAGGGGGGGATAGAGTGAGATCAGGGGTATGGAGAATTGAGAGACGAGGGGGATGGAGGATGGAGAGATCAGGGGGATAGAGGATGGAGAGACCAGGGGGATGGAGAATGGAGGGAGCAGGGGGATGGAGGGAAAAGGGGGAAGGAGAATGGAGGGAGCAGGGTTCATTGAGTTTTGTTTCGTCAAACTTGTCTTAGATGGATAAAATAACGCACTATTTCTCGGTCGGTGCGGCTCCGGCACGCAAAAGACCCTGAACAGACGTGGAGACAGAAACAAATCAGATGATATTTGAAGAACTGATGGCCACGTTCTGCTCTATCGAATCTGCATCAGCTAGTGTTAATGATCCTGATGAATTTGGTTGAAATTTGACGTTTCTTATAGAATACAGCCTAGGTACCGTAAGTCAAAAACCATATTTTGCAAGTGAAAACAAACGATTATACAGTATTAGTCATTTTTTATTTTGAAATCTGAATTACATAGGTTTTGATTGAAATTAGAGTACAGACCACAAAACAATAAGGAGAAACAGGGCCGCACCGTCCATTGGACAAGTTGAGCAGTTTGCTCAGGCGGCACTATATTCAGGGTGACAGCAATGCGGCCAGGGGGGCGGAGCTGTATGGGGACTGCCGTTTTCCGCTGCCCAGTGCCTCAACAGGTAAACCGTGCACAGGATCTCCCGGCCGCCCGACAGCACCCCCACCCCGCTCCTCAATCTCAGCCGCCGGCTGACAGATTCCCCCCACACTACCCCCGCTCCTCAATCTTGGCCGCCGGCGCCTGACAGCAGCAAATATTTTTTTACAAAACAAGCGCTGCCCACATATATGAATATATCTGTACATATGCACATTCATATTCTGTCCCTTATTTATAACTATTTTATTATTATTTCCCAGTAGATTTAGTCCTTAGGATCAATCACATACACCATTGTTCCTATTATACCCTCCTTTCATAACATCTCCGGCCAGCTAGTTTCATATCTATCCTAGTTTCCTGGTCATTTTATGTCAATCACTGACACCACTTCCGGTTTCCTGAAGGGAAGTGACGTTATCTGTCAACGTCATATCTGGTCTTACGAGCGGCCGTGACATCCAGTACACTTCCCTGCCATCCATCTGCCAACCATGGACGTCACATCTGGCCACGTGACCGGATCTGATGTCAGACGCCGGGATATTTAAAGCTTTCACTGATACTAGCGCCTTCCCCTAGCGATGTCATCGCATATTTACACTACACTGGATACTATATACCCACTGACATCAACAGCTGGTAAGAACATTTATGTATTTTGTATAAAATTTTGTTCCTTTCTTTCCAGACTTAGGCATTGTGGCTTGGGACGTGCCACTTTATGTTTCCACTGCTGCAGGGGGCTGCCTCCTCTGATACATTTGTTCATTCATCCTTTAATAAACATCCTATACCCAAGATGTGTTACCCGTTTATTATTGTCCCTGACTATTAGTATGTGACTCTACATACATCTGCTGTAATCACTAGATATGTTACTCTGTCCTATATTCTGTTCATATTGATGGATCATGTATACCATTTCATCTAGATGTTATTTGTGAATATACAGTATATGTTCACATGTTTATACAGTGTATCCACCCATATCCTGTCCACCGCCATTAACTTGAGAACTGCGGCAGCTATAGGCATAGAGGTGGTGTCTAGGTATAGTAAAGTATCCATGCGCTACACAATGAAACCACCTATATCGCAATCTGGTGGAAAGCATTTTTATCTCGAAAACGGAACGAGATAGAGAAAAAAATTGAATTAAAGTTGTAGGGCATCATCAATTCAATACGAATCGACACCTTGCATACAGAAATGCTATGATTAGAACGTGTAAAACTCACAAGGCTGCGGCCGTGAAGCGATACCTCATGGAGACCTTCCTACAAGTCATTGGGTATGGTGGCTGCGTGGAGTGGCCTCCATGCTCACCTGACCTAACCCCATTGGACTTCTTTCTATGAGGTCACATCAAACAGCAGGTGTATACGACCCCTCCACCAACATTGCAGGACCTATGTCGACGTATTACAGATGCTTGTGCAAACGTGTCACCTACCATATTGCACAATGTGCAGCAAGATACAGTATGCTGTCCATAGTCCAGATGTGCATTGGAACTGACAGTCGCCACTTTGAGCATCAAAGTTAAATGGGCGCCATATGCATGACCAGCATTCAATCTTTTTTTTGGGGGGGTCATGGGTTTCATATCATATCTTTTCTGTATGCAAGGTGTCAATTCGTATTGAATTAATGATGCCCTACAATTTTTTAGTTCACTTTTTTCTCTATCTCGTTCCGTTTGAGATAAAAATGCTACCTCCGTTGTTTTCCACCAGGTGGTTTCATTGTGTAGCGCATGGCTACTTTACTACATTTAGACACCACTTCTATGCCTATAGCTGCTGCCGTTCTCAAGTTAATGGCGGTGGACAGGATATGGGTGGACACACTGTATATTATACATATTTGTCTTTTTTTGTATTCTTGTAGTGTGATTCTGATGAAGGACTAATCTTTGACCAAAACATCACCAATTATTTACACAGTGTTGAATTAAAGCACTTATTATCATGTACTCCCCCTGTCTGAGTTCCGGATTTCTTTGATACTGTAGCTGTGTTTCATTCACCTGTATATGACGTATAGGACACATGAATCAAGCCACATACAAGGTTATTCCGGAAAAACAGTTGCTTCCTTCTGCTCAGGCAATGTGCCCCAATTCTGAGGACTGTTTTTTCCAGCAGGACAATGCACCATGCCACACAGATAGGTTAATCAATGTGTGGATGAAGGACCACCACATCAAAATCCTGTCATGGCCAGTCCAATCTCCAGACCTGAACCTCATTGAAAACCTCTGTAATGTAATCAAGAGGAAGATGGATAGTCACAAGCTATCAAACAAAGAAGAACTGCTTATATTTTTGCACCAGGAATGGCATAAGGTCACCAAAAAGCAGTGTGAAAGACTGGTCGAAATAATGCCAAGACGCATGAAAGCTGTGATTAGAAAACATGGTTATTCCACAAAATATTGATTTCTGAACGCTTCCTGAGTTAAAACATTAATATTGTTGTTTTTAAATGATTATAAACTTGTTTAATTTGCATTATTTGAGGTCTTAAAGCAATGCTTTTTTTGTTATTTTGACCATCTCTCATTCTCAGAAAATACAAATTTTTTGCTTGTAAATTTGGAGACATGTCAGTAGTTTATAAAATAAAAGAACAATTTACATTTTACTCAAAGAAAAAAATCTGAAAAACTGAAAATTTGGAAGTTGTTTCTTAATTTTTGTCAGAGCTGTATATAAAAAAATGAGGTCCTCCTAAGTAGTATACACCCACCAAGCCGGAAATGAGCTGGTCAGTTACCGTGAAAGCAGTAGGAGAAGCAACCTGAAATTAAATACAGAATGGCAAAAAAGAAAACATTTAGAAATAAGCCGGGTGCCATGTCCCCCAATGAAAGCTCTGAGAAACAGATTTTACAGCGAGTACCCAAAATTGTCTTTTCTCTATTGCTTCATTGAGGAATACAGGAAACCATGGGATGTCCTAAAGCAGTCCCCAAGGGTGGGAAGACAAGGACTAGAAATAAGAGAACCAGAAAAGAGATTCCCAAGAAGGAACCTGTCACTTAAAATTGTTAAGGAAGAAAACCTTTGAGCCTAGATCTGAGTAGCCAAGGGAAAGAAAAGAAGATGAGTTCTTAGTAGAACCTCGAAGGGAGATTGTAGGTAGCTAGGAGACAGCTTAGAAGCTGACGATGAAGACCCGATGACAATGTTTGGAGAGACCCATAGGAGAAGAAAGCCAGAGTGCCAGCGAAGGAATTTTATCCCTTGGCGAATATGTATCCAAAAGGATGACTCTTCAGAACACAAAAGAGAAATCCAAGGAGATTGTTCCAGACAGATCGTCACCTGGAGGCTGCCTTTGACTGGACTCGACATGTGATGGAGACCTGGCAGAAGACGACCGCCCTGTACAGCAGAAGAAAGGAGGAGTGTCTGATAGGGCCTTCATTATTAAGCACGCACGGGGGAGGGGGGGGGTCATTGGGAGGGGGGGGAGAACAGACGCTGAGCCCTAGGTTGAAAGGAGCCTAGGGAGAAGAGCTCAAGGCCTATGAGGTCAGAATAAGGAGACTAGGAGTTTTCCATAGTCTATGCTGGCTAAGTCGCCGACATGAACCTGGTCTGGCCACTGGAACTGACAGAAAGGCAAAACGTTTCCTGTCAGTTCCGGCAGTTGAGGAACAAAGGTATCTCCCACACAGTGTGGGTAGAAAGGGCTGGGGGTTACTTGGGGATTAATCCTTATAGCTGAGATTACATAATTGGAGGCATAGCGGGATATGACAGTATGTACACTTGAGCAATGTCGATGAACAAGTGTTACCGTCCAGCCATTGAACCCGGAGGAGCTGTAAATGAAAAAACCCAAGAGGCTTCCCATAGGGGAGAATGCTTCCTGTAAGGCCTAAAACACACTTCCGCAAAAAAAAACGTACGTGTCTTACGGTCCGTTTTTCGGGTCCGTGTTCCGTTTTTTATGGGCGTTTCTCCGGTACGTATGACATCCGTGTTGATGGCGTATGCTGTCCGTGTGTGCGTGTGGAATGACCGTGTGTGCGTGTGGCATGAACGTTTATGTGTACGTGGAATGTCCGTGTTTGTGATGCACAATGTTGTTTATAGATGTCAGCTGACAGCAGAGTTGCGCGATGAGAATGAACTCAGGTGAACTTCACCCGACTTCATTGTCATGTCGCGGCTCTGTCTGTGTCGCGTCCTGATTAGCGGTCACCTGTGCAGAATTCACCGGTGACCGCTAATCCCCTGAGTGACTGAAGTGAGCAGCCCTCTCTCATACTCACCGATCCCCGATCTCCAGTGCGGCGCTGCTCACCTGTTATAAAAACTCCGGCGGCAGTGACAGCAAGTTACCTGTGACTACATCGCTGTCACTCGGGCGACTTGCTGTCACAGTTGGAGGATCCAGCGGTGGCCGCGAGTTACCTCAGTGACAGCTCAGCTGATCGCGCGGCTGTCTTCAGTTGCTGCGTGGAGGTGACAGGAGCGACGGTGTCTTCTGCAGCTCCTGTCACCTCCATGTAGCAGAGCTGGATGCGACGCTGGACCTCCGTGGAATACGCGGACATGGAGGGGTTTTTCGTGCTTAATAAAGTGGTGAACGAGGGTATTTGTTTGTTTTTTATTGCAAATAAAGGATTTTTTTGGGTGTGTGTGTTTATTTACTGTAACTTACAGATTACTCATGGAAGGTATCTCAGGGAGACGCCTGCCATGATTAATCTAGGATTTAGTGGCAGCTATGGGTTGCTGCCATTAACTCCTTATTACCCCGATTGCCAACGCACCAGGGCAAATCGGGAAGAGCCGGGTACTGTCCCAGAACTGTTGCATATAATGTATGCGGCAATTCTGGGCGGCTGCTGACTGATATTGTTAGGCTGGGGGGCGCCCCATAACGTGGGGCTCCCCATCCTGAGAATACCAGCCTTCAGCCGTATGGCTTTATCTGGCTGGTATTAAAATTGTGGGAGACCACACGCCGTTTTTTTTAAATTATTTATTTATTTTACTGCACAGTATAGACACGCCCACCAGCTGCTGTGATTGGGTGCAGTGACACAGCTGTCACTCAGCGTGGGTGGCGTGTCTGACTTCAACCAATCACAGGCACCTGTGGGCGGGGAAAGCAGGGAATACGAGATTGATTAATGAGCGGCCGGCTTTTTCAAAGTAATTGTTGCCGCGCATTCTCTGCACAGCTGTTCCTCGCAGCGCTGGTGATCGGGGAGCGGTAAGTATGAGCCGGGGGAAGAAACAGACTGAACGCCAATGTAAGTATGACTGAGAACATCATGAAAAAAGGTAAGTATACTGATTTTAACAAAAATAAAATAAAAATAACATTGTTTGTTTAAAAACGCACACGGACGAAACGTGCTGAACACGGACATACTCCGTGTGCGGTCCGTGCAGGCACGGACCCATAGACTTTAGCGGGTCCGTGCCTGTGTGATGCCGGCCAAAAACGGACATGTTGTCCGTGTCGAAAAGCGCACACACGTACTTACCACACGGACACACGTTCCGTGTGATTTTACGTGTGTGTGCCATCTACCATTGAATAACATGGGTCTCCGTGTCTACGTGTCTCCGGTACGTGCAAATACGTACCGCACACGTACAAATTAAACGGATGTGTGTTGCGGGTCTAATGTAGTGGGAGTTGAACTAGGGACGGTTGTGATGAAAACTCTTGTCAGCTTCAGACTTGGGCTGGTGAAGATTTTTAAATGAAAGAAGGCAATAGATCTTATGAATGAACAACCATATATTCTGATAGAATCCCCAGTACGACAGGTTTGCGTACTGATGCAGCGACACTGTCCGCAGCTGTAGAGAGGAGAGAAAAGCAACATACTAACTTACTTGACTGTGTGATCTGGTCCCGGAGGACAAGCAAATCATAAAAAGGGTACTGGGAGGATAACTGCCACAAAAGGTTGGACAGGCGGAGATTACTTCATCTTCATGACCAGCAGGGAGAAACTGGGCCCAAAAGTTGAGTGTGTATGCCGCAGGGGCCGGAGATACAGGGAGTTTGCATAGTAGTAGAGACTGTCTGGGTAGCCATGTGGCTCATAAGACTTAAAGAAACCAACTTACTGGTCAGTGGTCATCAGGGGTCGCTTGATGTTACCTTAGGCCTGTGATTTGAAGTAGATGGTGAATCTGACTCACTGGATAGTGGTCAGAGCAGCAGGCCTGCTGCTGTGATCCATCGTGGAGTCCGTGGCGGATGGTGCCTTTGCCTCACTTGAAGCTGGACAGAGTACCAGAATCAATGTCATATCCGGGATGTAATACATGGTAGATCATGGTTCTAACTCACTGAATAGTGGAGAGCACTGCTGCTGCCTCAGGCATGTGGTACATGGTAGAACTGATATGCTGGATAGTGGACAGCGCGATAGGAGGGCTGAATAATCAGACGTGATAGATAAAGGCTCCAACACACTGCTAGTGGAGGGAGCCCTAAGCCTGTTGCTATATCCGACGTGTAATAGGTGGTTCCAACTCACATAGTAGTAGACAGAGTATTAGCCCCTGCTGCTCTATCAGCCTGGTGGTTTGTAGTAGGATAACTCAGAAGATGGTAAAATCTTTATTAGTCCCAATGTACATGATGGGATAGAAACAGTGCAGTTTTGGCCAACACAGAGCCTTTCTCAAGCCATAAAAAGATGTACATCTTTTTATGGCTTGATAAAGGCCCTACGACCAACAAAGATTTTTCTAATTGAAGAAGTCTTTGGTGCCTTGGATATTACATAACTGGATTTGCTTTTCAGCATTTGGAGGGCTGTACGAACGGTTGGAGTAGTGCGTGGAGTAGACTCAGAAGATGGTAGACAGAATGGTATGGCATAGACCGTGATGACCCTGTTGGAGGAGTTGGGAGAAGGGGAGTCTGTCCGGCCTTGTAGGCCAGAGAGGGTATGATGTGGATATTACCACACTGTTCTCTCTGCCTCTTGGGTGGGAAAACAGGGTCATAAATTACTTCCTGTTGCCAGTAGTCATATATTGAATCTGTAAAACAAAAGGGAAACATTAAAAACAAGCAACAAAGGTTTTGGTGGAAACGGGTCTGACTGTAGACTCGCGTCCACCTCATACGGACACTAAACTTGAACTGACCAGCTCGTCTCCGATCAGTGGGTGTACACTACTAAAGAGGACCTAACCTTTTTTTTTTTTATAGAATAGTGTCAGCAGCATACACCCAAGGTTTCCTGTGTTCCCCAATGAAGCGATAGAGAAAACAGGATTAATACTTCCCTACCCCTTCCCCCTGGATGACCCGTAAAGTTGAAAGAGGCAAAGGGAGTCTAATGTATGAAACTTCAGCCTCTGTCTGATCGGTGTTTCTTTCTGGCAATGTCAGTCTTCTCATACATGCAGAATCATATCGTCTACTATACTTGTGTCTAAAAAAGAAGCGCAAATCTAGTTCAGTGTTTCAAATTTTACCTTATTTAGTAGTGCGGCTCAATTAGGTGCAGGTCTGAATTACAAACCCTAGATGGGAGTCACAAACGAACTGACAAAAACAGTGTGACCATCCAAATAGTTATGCACATGGCAACCCACCCATAATGATGACACCCCCAGAAAATTAAAAAGACAGCACTTCTTTGGTATTGCATTTTGGGTATGCTCAGATCTGCTGCTGTGGTCACATCTTGGTGCCATAGGAAGGACGAATTGAATATTGGGATCATCTGCTGTGTATCAGTCGGATGTCCTCTTGCTACTTTAGTCCTATAAAACTTGGCCTCATTAACAAGTGGCAATGTTTATTTTTCACAGTCAATGGTTGGATCTGTAGCTATGTTTATAGATACGGTCATTCTTATATCTTCGGCTGCCCATTCCCCTCTCTCCCGCTTCTAGAAACACAGGAGAAAGTTACCAGCGCACATCTATAAGGCTTTAAGCCCAAATTCATTCTGTTTGATCCCCACATCAATGGCTCCATTAATCCATATGGTATGTGCTACTGGACATAATCTTCAGCTTTATCTCTTTGAGGCGGGTATACACGGTCAACAGCATTTTGGTGCATGACTGAAATAAGCAGACATGGCCAAATATGATATCCATCAAGAGAGCAGTGACTCAAGTCTGCATCATTAGAGTCAATTGCCCTGTCTGCTCTCTTATGCCCAAATTAATGTTTTCCAGGGTTTCAAACGTAAGCCCCCACTGATGTGATCAAATACAATGTGAACCCAGCCTTAGGCTGGTTTCAGACGTCCATGTTTTAGGTACGTGTGACATCCTTTTTTAAACATGTACCCATGTTATTCTACGCTGTACTCACACAGTCGAGTTTTCACACGGACCATGTGACCTCTTATGACCCCGCACACATGCAGACATGCCCGTTTTTTCACTGGTAGCACGGATGTCACACGGATCGCACACTGATGTGATCCATGTGACATCAGTGTGACATGTACCGGAGAAAACAGGGGTCTTTTTAATAAAATGATCTTCTATACTTACCTCTCTCCAGAGATGCTGTCTCCGGCTCCTGACCCCCGCTCATTATACTCACTAAATATTCAGTGCCCTGTGGAGCTGGAAGCGGGAACTGCATCGCTGGGTGAGTATACAGCAGAGCGTGTGTGTGTGTGTTCAGTGTATTCATGCATGTGCGCTGTGTGTGTTTGTGCTTAGTGGATCCATGTGTGTCTGCTTTGTGTGTATACATATGTGTGTGTATGTGCTGTGTGTGTGTGTGGTGAGGACCTGGAGGCCGGAACATTGCGGGGACAGCATCAGGGACTCATCACAGTTCCCAATGAACTCTGATGAACCCGTGAAGCTGTAGCGTGGGTGTCAACAGAGTTCATTGGGAACTCCGATGACCTCCTCGATGTCACTGTGCTTGCAGAATACTCGCCTGTCCCCATGGTGCTGTGCCCGGCGCTGTCCCCAGCGCTGCTCCGGTTTCCAGGTCCTGAGTGCGGTGAATAATCGATGAATATAATGAGCGGGGGTCAGGTGCGGGAGGCAGCAGAGCCGGAGAAAACAGGTAAATATGAAAAATCTTTTTATTTCACAGATCCGTGTTTTCTCTGGTGCCTGTCATGCGTATGACCATAACCATGCATGTGACTGTTACCTGATTAAACATGGGTGTCTGAAACCAGCTTTAGGCTGTTTTCAGACGTCCATGTTTCAGGTTCGTGTGATATCCATCCGTTTTTAAAACGGATGCCACATGTACCCATGTTATTATTTGCGGTTACTCACACTAAATTTACCTCTCTCCAGCGATGCTGTCTTCAGCTCTGCTGCCTCCCTCTCCTTATCGCCGCTCATTATACTCACTGAATATTCAGTGCACTAAGGAGCTGGAAGCCGGAGCAGCGTGGGGACTTCAGTGTCGGGGACCACATCGCTGGGTGAGTATACAGCAGTGTGTGTGCATGTTCAGTGTATACATGCATGTGCGCTATGTGAGTATGTGCTCGGTGTATCCATGTGTGTATACATATGTGAGTATATGTGCTCAGTGCGTGCGTGCAGAACCTGGAAGCCGGAGCATCGTGGGGACAGCATTGGGGACTCATCACAGTTCCCAATGAACTCTGATGAACTTGTGAAGCTGTAGTGCGAGGGTCATCAAGATGTCATCAGAGTTCATTTGGAACTCCAATGACCTCCTGGATGTCATTGTGCTTGCAGAATACTCACCTGTCCCCGCGGTGCTGTCCCCAGCGCTGCTCCGGCTTCAAGGTCCTGAGTGCGGTGAATACTTAAATATAATGAGCGGCGGTCAGGAGCGGGAGGCAGCAGAGCTGTAGAAAGCAGGTAGATATGGCATATCTTTTTATTTCACAGACCTGTGTTTTCTCCGGTACCTGTCACACGTATGCAAACATGGATGCCACACGTGTGACACACGTATGACCAGAACCATGCGTGTGACTGGTACCTGATTAAACACGGATGTCTGAAACCGGCCTTATACACAGGACTTTGGGGAGTTTCTTCAGCATTTGATGAACCAATTTTAATAATTATAGGCATTCTCAGTGTAGGCCTAACTCCTAACTTTGATATACATATTGATCCACAAATACAGCACAGCACATTGCGGACTCCCGGGTTCTGGCACCAATTCATTGCTGGCAATTTTACAGATTTAAAGGGGCTGTCCACTTCTTGGACAACCCCTTCTCACTCCGCAGGTTTCTTCCCATTAAAATAAAAAAAGCTTATTCTAACCTCTGCTAATTTCATTTCAGCAGTGACTGCTCTCCCTGGACTTATGGGAGATTAATATATCACGCGAGCCCTACCTATACCCAATCAGCAACGGCTTCCCTGCCCCCGTATTCTTGTTTAACTAAACAAGAGGAAGTGAGGGCTGCAGCTGGACACTCACTTCATCTTTATTACTTATACGTCTGAAGGCGGGGACAGTGAAGCTGGCACTGATTGGAAGCAAGGTTGGCGATCACAAACTCCCGTGAGCCCAGGGAACGCGAGTGCCAACACTGCTGGAATGATAACGGCAGCTTAGGCAAGTATAAGCTTTAACAGGGTCAGGCATACGGAATGAGAAGGGGATGTACCAAGTAGTGGACAAACCCTTTACATTTTTTGTTGGATCGACGTCAGTCTAAAGGGGGTTGTTTCAAGACCCCCTAGCTTCAGGGTATATGCTAGAGCAGGGGTGGGGAACCTCCGGCCCGCGGGCCGTATACGGCCCGTGACGACATTTTATGCGGCCCCCGGGCACATTCCCGGGGACCATTGTGCTTTGGTGGCAGCCGCACTTTTCCCGGCTGCCGGCCCTTTAAATCCCACTGCCTGATGCCCTGTGGGTAGATGCTAGAATGTATGGGCTCTCTCCAGATCCTGACTTCCAGGACCTGACTGCAGCCCATACATTCTAGGCTTATCCCCGGCCTGTGTGCTCTGGTGGGCGGGTAAGCAGCACGCTGCGATAAAGTCACACAGAAGAGCTGCAGCAGGTTTACCAGCCTCCCGAAACTGTGCTGTGTGTGTGACTCTCCCTCCCCCTCACTGCGAGTACTCAACCCATCGCTGCCCCCCCCCCGCTCAGTGGTGTGTACCCCCTCGTACTGTGTGTACCCCCCAATGCTGTGTGTACCCCCTCGTGCTGTATGTACCCCCCAATGCTGTATGTACCCCCTAGTGCAGTGTGTACCCCCTAGTGCAGTGTGTACCCCCTAGTGCAGTGTGTACCCCCTAGTGCAGTGAGTACCCCCTAATGCTGTGTGTACCCCTTAATGCTGTGTGTACCCCCTAATGCTGTGTGTACCCCTTAATGCTGTGTGTACCCCTTAATGCTGTGTGTACCCCCTCGTGCTGTGTACCCCCTCGTGCTGTGTGTACCCCCTCGTGCTGTGTATACCCCCTCGTGCTGTGTATACCCCCTCGTGCTGTGTACCTCCTAGTACAGTGTGTATCCCCCAGTGCTGTATGTACCCCCTAGTGCTGTGTGTACCCCCTCGTGCTGTATGTACCCCCCAATGCTGTGTGTACCCCCTAGTGCAGTGTGTACCCCCTAGTGCAGTGTGTACCCCCTAGTGCAGTGTGTACCCCCTAGTGCAGTGTGTATTCCCTAATGCTGTGTGTACCCCCTAATGCTGTGTGTACCCCCTAATGCTGTGTGTACCCCTTAATGCCGTGTGTACTCCCTTGTGCTGTGTACTCCCTTGTGCTGTGTACCCCTTAATGCTGTGTGTACCCCCTCGTGCTGTGTACCCCCTAGTGCTGTGTGTACCCCCTCGTGCTGTGTGTACCCCCTCGTGCTGTGTGTACCCCCTCGTGCTGTGTGTACCCCCTCGTGCTGTGTGTACCCCCTCGTGCTGTGTATACCCCCTCGTGCTGTGTATACCCCCTCGTGCTGTGTACCTCCTAGTACAGTGTGTACCCCCTAGTGCTGTATGTACCCCCCAATGCTGTGTGTACCCCCCAATGCTGTGTGTACCCCCTAGTGCAGTGTGTACCCCCTAGTGCAGTGTACCCCCTAGTGCAGTGTACCCCCTAGTGCAGTGTGTACCCCCTAGTACAGTGAGTATTCCCTAATGCTGTGTGTACCCCCTAATGCTGTGTGTACCCCCTAATGCTGTGTGTACCCCTTAATGCCGTGTGTACTCCCTTGTGCTGTGTACTCCCTTGTGCTGTGTACCCCTTAATGCTGTGTGTACCCCCTCGTGCTGTGTACCCCCTCGTGCTGTGTGTACCCCCTCGTGCTGTGTGTACCCCCTCGTGCTGTGTGTACCCCCTCGTGCTGTGTACCTCCTAGTACAGTGTGTACCCCCAGGTGCTGTGTGTACCCCCTAGTGCTGTGTGTACCCCCTAATGCTGTGTACACCACAGTGCTGTGTACCCCCTCAGCGCGGTGTAACCCCTCACTGCTGTCCGTGCCCCCCCTAGTGCTGTCTGTACCCCCTGGGTGATGTCTATGCCCCCCCACCAGTGCTGTCCGCACCACCTAATGCTGTCCATGCTGCCACCAGTGCTGTCCATGCCACGGTGAGTGCTGTCTGTGCCCCCCTTATGCTGTCCATGCTCCCCAGTGCTGTGTGCCACCCCTCAGTGCTCTTAACTCGCTACTGCTGTCTGTACCCTCCCACTGCTTTCTATGCTCCCCAGTCCGTGCTCTCCTGTTGATGTCTATGTTCCCCCAGACCTGTCTGTCTCCCTCGTGCTGCCACCCAGTGCAGTCCGTGCTGCCACCCAGTGCAGTCCGTGCTGCCACCCAGTGCAGTCCGTGCTGCCACCCAGTGCAGTGCGTGCTGCCACCCAGTGCTGTGCGTGTCCCCAGTAATGCCTGTGCCACCGCCAGGGCTGTCCATGCCCCCTACTGATGTATATGCCCCAGCCCCTCCTGTGATGTATATGCCCCATCCCCTCCTGTGATGTATATGCCCCAGCCCCTCCTGTGATGTGTACTCCCAGTGTCTCCTGTAATTTATGCGCCCTGGCCCCTCCTGTGATGTGTATGCCCCCAGCATCTCCAGACAGAGACAAACCTGGAAAAGCAGCTGTGAGAAACAAGATGATCAATATCACCGAACATCACAATCGTACCAAAGAGAAGCAGCTCCGGCCACCACAATAGGGGTGAGTTAATTAATCGTTTGACCAAATATAGCAGGGTTATTTTTCAGGTTGATAATGTTGTGCGGCCCCCAAAGGTTAGTAGGAAATTCCAAATGGCCCCCGGCAGTAAAAAGGTTCCCCACCCCTGTGCTAGAGCAATGGGGCACAATCTCTTTTGAGCCAATGGGCACATTGTCATACTGAATCAATCACAAAAGCCGCAATACAAATTGTAGGGGATATTTATTATTCCTACATTTCTAGTGTATCAAAATGCTGATAAGTAAAAATTCTCCTTCCAGGATGCTTACCTCCACCATTCAGCACTCTACTGGTAGGTTCACAGAGATATTATAAAAGATTTAGAAAAAGATTTGCCTCCAAAAACATGAAAAATTCTCCAAATATTATGAAGATACTAATTAACTGTAATGGGGAAAAAAGCTCCTATGCTGAATATAATTTTCATGTCATTTTGAGCATTTATCATCATTAAAGCACCATTGGAGTGGATTTTTTCAGGGCTGAAGTGGTGCTTTACATGCATGTTCCATATCCCTTATATTAAGGACTGTGGAGTTGGAGTCGGTAAAAAAAAGGACCGACTCCGACTTCTAAAATATATAATAAATTGGGTACAGGAGTTTAATGCAGAATGTGTTGAATATTTTTTCATATAAATTTGGGAAAGTTATGAAATGTCCTATAAATGTCTGTTCTATTCCTGATCTAAGGCTACATTCACACAGAGTTTTTGCTGCGTTTTTTGAGGATACGTTTGTCAGCTGCAAAAGCAGATCAGCTTTTTAAAAAAACGCATCACCTGAAAGGTTTTTGAGCTTATAGATAATGTTTTCAATAGCAAAAGCAGATTAGAAAATCACCACACAAACTGACATGCTCATGCTTTGTGAGGATCCGTTTTTGAGGCCTCCAGTTTCTCCAGTGGAAAAAGTTCTGCGAGATTACGAACTCAAAAAAGAACAGGTTCTTGCTATTGTGACGGACAATACTTCAAACATGTTAAGTACAATTAAACTGATGAATGAGAGTAATGAACAACAGCTAGAATTAAATTTAGGATTCAGTATGTGTGATATGGAGCCACAGTGCTGTTCATGTAACTGAGGAACAAACAGATATTACAACAGAAGAACAGCAAAATGATACTTTAGAATTAGATGATCTTGTTGAATCTGCTTCAAAACACTTTCCTATTCATCACATGCGATGTGTTGTGCACACGCTGCAGCTGGCAATAAGAGAGAGTCTGCAAGAGGGACATGCTGGAAATCTGATTGGAAAAGTGAGGAAATAGGTTATTGCCGCCAGAACCCCTAAAATTGATTCCATCTTGAAGAGACGTGCTGGGAAAGGGGCAATTGTCGATCAAGCCACTTGATGGTGCAGCACTTATTTAATGATTGAGCGATTGCTTGAACTAAAACCGTTTCTTATAGATATGGTGAACCCTCAAGTAACCCTAAATGAAGGTCAATGGACACAGGTGGCTGAATTGAAGGAATTGCTTAATCACCCATTTACCGTGGCTACAAAATTACAAGCTGAGGATTTAACTCCTGGCATTTTCATAAGGGGGTAGAAGAACTTGCTATTTTGCCTGTTCCAAAGAGGTTTAATCGCAGATGGCATTTCTGCTTCAATGAAATGGAGCGAGACACAGCTATTGGAAAATAAAATTCTTCTGGCACCTGTTTATGTGGACCCAAGTCATCGTATGCTGCTTGATGATCAATAGCTTACTAAAGGAAAAGAAGCTCTGACTGAGGTAGCAGTTAGGATGAGTGGCTACAGGACTGCCAGGCGCAAGAGGACTTGGGTTCTAAAGTTGTATTCCAATAAATATATTTTATGTTCTATCTAAATATCTTGATTACTGTATCATAAAAATGATTAAAATGTCTGATGTTCACATTGTACTACAATACATTTTTCACTTAAAATATAAGCAATATACGTGGGAGTCGGTGCAAGGGAAATTGGGGAGTCGGAGTCGCAGGTTTGGCTTACCGACTCCACAGCCCTGCTTACAGTATACTGACCCTCCAGCTCAGGGCTGGCTTCAGGTTTTCGTGGGCCTCGGACAAAAAAGTTTCAGTGGGCCCCAAGCACACACAGAAACGAACACGCACACATACAGGCATACATATATTTGAAGACAAATTCCCTAAAATACAAGTTTACACACAAAAATATACAGTCATATACACTGATGTGACGCCCTGGCCTATCGTAGGTCCAGTGAGGAAAGGGCCGCCCACCGAAGGGTTAAGCAGACTGGGTGGGAGGTGACTAGGCAGTCGTCGGCAGGGGAGCAAGGAGAGTGGTGGCTCTCAAGTAGCTCTCAGGGGGAGAGCAGGCTGGGGAGTTGGAGCTCCCAGGACAGCGAGGCAGCAGGCGTTTACTGATCTTCCAAACAGCACAGCCTCATCCAGCACCACGACTACCAACTGTGAGTTCCCCTGCTCCCTGCCTCCCAAACCTACATCCCATGGCTTCCCCTACCATCCCGGGCCATTCCCCCTACCCGTGGAGGGGTTAAACACCTAGCTGCCCACTCCATCGCCACCGGGTACTCCCAGCTGCAGGGGTAGTACTTCACCCTTACCACACACCACGGGTGGCGTCACAAACTTTAACCAAACAGCCCCATGTAAATACTCCCCCTTTTATTTCAGTGGCTGCACGACCCCGACCCCTGGGTCCGGAGACGCCTCGAGCCACCGCGGATCCGAGTAGCCCGGCTGCTGACGCGGGGGCGGCACACTGACATACATTGATACACATCACACATTCACAGACATATTAGAGATATTACTATGGGGAAGCCGGCAGCAGCTTCACTCCCCTCCCCCACTTGTCTTCGTCCAGCTCTGTCTTGCTAAATTCTACTAAGAAGGGGGCTGAAAGCCCGTACTTACGAAGCGCTCACTGATATCCTAATCAGGCACGAATACTAATATTCTTTATAGCAAGATACTATTTATTTTAATAGCACATGAATATATATATAGTCAATGGTACATAGGCATAAGAACTATAGTCATAGAAACTTATACAATAACAGAAATATGCATCAACATTACCGTTATGTTGTAGCAATCCTTTCACATCGGAGGGAACTCGAGTTAATGATAAGGAATCAACATGGCATCTTGGCATGGCATCACAGGAACAGTGCGTACGTACACTTCAATGTCCTGGAAGGTATTTCCCCTAACATTAAGCGAGTTCGGTGTATTTTTTATAGGAAAATATTGTAGGTTGGGTTTACATGGTCACCAGCATATGACAGCTGAGTCATGTTCATGTAACTTGACCACAAGCTGCTGTGGGCACCAGTAGCTTCCTGCACATTTAGCCAGTGGTCAACTGGCCGACCACAGTTGACCATTGTGTTAGTGAAATATTGCAATGAGCCGTAAATTTCATATGCAAGCTTCCTTAAACCTGTCTTTAAGCTAACCACAAGTTTCCGGCAAGTGGAACTGTGAATGTTACTTCCTTTATCTTGAAAACTGCTTCAAGACATGTATTCTTTGGTCATCATATTGGCCCTCCAAAGGACATCTCTTTGATACTGAATTATTGATAGGTCAAATAATATCTGGGATCACTCCTATCTTTTATGATTCCTATCTAATCACACATTCTTTCAGTCATATCACATTGGTATCACAATCGGTCCTTGATCCCAGGGATTATTTTCCATCATCAGTATTCCACTAGAAGAAGATCACTCGGAATATACCATACCATGACCAAGAAATATTGTTTGCCACAGATTTTGATTTCTTGGTTTGTTTAGATAAACGTTGAATCACAAATATAATCACTTTCTCTACTTTTGTACAGTATATTAAAACTAAAAGCAATATTATCTGAAAAGCTCCCTTGAATATCATGTGTTTTGGCATTTGCTCGATATTCAAAGGAATCATTACACATTACATTTCCCGATATGTTACTACAAGTTTCACTAGTCCCATTTATGAACATATTGGCATAAGGCCATAACATATCATGAATTGTCCTTTCCACTAAGCTGGGTTTAAAAGCATCTACAGTATTTATAGCTGTCCCAAAACTTATTTTTATATTCCCCATAGGGATGAATCCCAGGTTAGTCAGTCCAGTCTTATTTCTTAGTACCCAAATTCCTCCCTTAAAAGCCAGATATTGCAAATTGGTGACTGTTGCATTCAAATTGCCTTGCCACCATGGAAGATTGATCCATCCCACTATGGAAATGGGTACTGTAGCATTCTATAGATGAACACATCGAGTGTCTTTATCAGCAAGATGATCAGAACAACTTTTCCGCTTTAAGATTTCCTCCATCGATACCGAGACATCCAGATAAGGGATACTGGTGGCTGTAACCGAAGAATGTGTACAGATCCAGCAATCTGTGTGTTGAAAATGTGATGGTGCATCAGAAATTCATTCGCCACAGGTTCCTCCTGATGTAGACTTGTCCATCCAACGACCAGAGAGGCAAACATCAAACACAGGAATTTCTCCATCTCATCACTATCGAGCTCTTCCCAGTAACCGATACCATGGATTCCGCTTATTTACCACACCTTCTGCAAATAAAGATACACTATTATTCTCGTAAATAACATTTTTCTTGTGGGACATATTCCCACTTCTCCACTCCTGATCTCATTATCAGGAGAGTACGATCTTTTCCGACCGCTATTACCTCTGCCTCTGAGGGCGGTCCTTGGAGGTTTTGAATCCATATTTTTGCTCCTCCATTTGTAATATTAGAGGATCCAAAACCTTTAATACCCCGTATTGTTAATTCTGCCGGGGCAGTTCCTTCTCTTATCTCAGACAAGTTTATTGGAATTATCAACATTTGAGCCACCTTCTGGTGTTTCATCAAGATCAAAGGTTCCTTTCCAAAATTTAGCATTAGTACCTTGATTTCTCCCTGATAATCTGCATCTATTACCCCTCCCACCACTATGGCTCCTTTTAACACTAAACTAGAATGAGTGGCTATTTGACCATAATGATCCGTTGGTATATGGCAACCCAATCCTGTTGAAATTGGTTTTACCTTACCTGGGGGTACCACGACAGTTTCCAATGCACTGAGGGCTACAGCTGCTGAATAAGGTGGCGCTCTTTCTGGTGTGCCCAAACAGCTGTACCTTGTCTTGTCAACTGTTGGACTGACTTGTCTGATGGCTGCTGCTTTATCTGCTTCTGAATTAAACAAACGTTCAAGTGAGTTAGTAGGGACATGAGCATCGACATGAAATACAGTGGTCTTGGTAGATTGAATAATCCCTTCAATGTCTTGCCACACTTCCCTGACCATCTCAAACGCATTTTGCTGTTCCTCTCCCCAGTGGAACTAATATTTTTTCCTCGTTACTTTGTACAAAGGAGACAACATTTGTCCCAAATGAGGGATATGTTGTCTCCAAAAATCAAACAATCCAATATAAGACTGAGTCTCCTGTTTGGATCTAGGGACCGGAAAATTAATAATTTTCTGTCTGGCATTGGGCAAGATCTCTCTGTGCCCCTTGTTCCACTGAATCCCTAGAAATGTTACCACCTGAGACGGTCCTTGAACCTTGGCATCACTGATTTCCCATCCTTTACTCCACATATGAGCAACCAGTTTTGTCAATTGATCTTTCACACTTTGCTCATCTTGTCCTTGTATCATTATATCATTGATATAATGTGAGATCTGCATTTCCTTATGGCAAGACATAACCCCAAAGGAGAATTTTCCTTCGGTTCGATTAAGAGTCATCCATTTTAGGATATCAATTCCCAAAACATATTCTGGTATAGGTACCACCAGTACCATATACTCCTTGATAGGTAAATTACCTATCTTCAAAGCTACCTGTGTCTGAACCCCGGTGATCACTTGACCACCTAGTCCAGCAATTTTTACTCGAGGTCCTTTTATTTTTTCTGGGTTTTCATGAATTAAAGTAGCCTCCGCCCCCGTGTCAATCAAAGCTGGGACTCTTTGAACATTTCCCCCTTTCCAATGTATGCTAAGATTGACGTAGGGACGTTCGTCCCTTTTTATCAATAGGGGGGCTTGGCTGGCTACCTATGGTAAATCACTTCCTTCTGAACTTTCATTTACACAGACTTCAGTCTGTGTATTAGCCCTTCCTTCCGTGACCTTTGTGGCCACGGCTGCAGCCAGTTCTTCCCATGGATAAACTGACTGAAAAATCTTCCCAAGACACTTTCTTTGGGGTTTTTTCCCCTTTTCCTTCTGATTTCTTTACCTTGGGGGTTTTTGAACCCCCTTCCACATTTGTAGTGGTCACTTTCTTTGTGGATAGAACTTTCTGTTTGTACAACTTCCATAATTCTCCTGTCTCCTTTCCATCAATCCTTTCCATATTGATCCCGGCTTTAAGCAAAGCCTGGAACATGTTCCAATCAGGATTGTTTAGCTTACTGTTACCAACATGGCCTCCAGGGGACGGTTTATCCCACTGTCCCATATCCTGTAACTCCCTCATCCTCCCTAGAACTACACCGATTGATTCTCCAGTCAGCGCTACAGTTAAGGTTAAAATAACTGTTTTGTATGCTGGAGGAGCATGTTTAAGCAGCCTATTTCTTATGCTGGCTGTCAATGGGTACTGGAGATAATCATCATCCATTCCCAAAAGTGGAAGAGCATTCCTCATTGCTTCTTCCTTCAGCCTTTCCATACCATCTTTTAAGGTATACCAAGGTTTATCATTGATAGGAAAGTCTGCTTCTGATGGGTATTTGTCCAGAAAAGCATGGGCTAAGATCATGATTAAGTTTTGAGTACCATGCTCATTATGATCAACAAAATAATTTTTTATTGATCTCTGAATTACTGGGTCCTGAGACATGGTGACAAATTTTGCCACGTCTCCAGCGTCAAAGTGCACTCCAACCTCCTCCGAGATCGTGCACCCTGACCAACCAGGGAATTTCTCCTTCTCCTGGTTTTTGTCTAAACTGTGTTAAAATGCTATCAACTTCTCCCTGAGAGTAATCTTCAATGGTTACTCGATTCTTTACATGAGGAATCGTTCTCTCATTTATGATGGCATTACCATCTTCGTCATATTGCAGATTCCCCTGACCATCCCGGACATGTTCCCGGATGATCTCATTCTCTGTCCTCTCTAGGCGCCTCCTTACTGGGTTAGCCTGAATCTTCCCTTTATGGTAATCCTCCTCATCAGATGATGAAGATGAATCCCACACATCCCCATCCCAATTATCGGGATCCCAGTTTATAGAAGCTGAGACGATACTTTTATGTACTTTGGTTTTATTTACCTTTCCTCTTCTTTTCTTGTACTTATTTTGAGCAATTTTTATGGCAGCTTTTTCTGCCACATTCTGATAATGTTCCAATTTATCCTTCAACAGTCTGGTATTACATTCCAGAACGGTTTTCAGGCAACCTAATTCTATCATCTTTTGTTCCATCTGGGAACTTTTCTTCTGCATCTTTAGATTACGCTCATGCATTACACTATATGCACTTGCCAAAATCCAGATGCGCCGTCCTAAAGACACTACATCACCTGTTTTCACAGGGTCACTACCGAATACATTCACAACATCAGTAGCTTCACTACCCATAAGCTTGTCCTGCCAATCCACAAGACACTACATCACCTGTTTTCACAGGGTCACTACCGAATACATTCACATCAGTAGCTTCACTACCCTTAAGCTTGTCCTGCCATTGTTCTGCCAATCCACAAGACACTACATCACCTGTTTTCACAGGGGCACCACTGAGTACATTCACAACATCAGTAGCTTCACAACCCTTAAGCTTATTCTGCCATTGTTTGTGCCGTGCTAAAGACACTACATCACCTGTTTTCACAGGGTCACTACCGAATACATTCACAACATCAGTAGCTTCACTACCCATAAGCTTGTCCTGCCATTGTTCTGCCAATCCACAAGACACTACATCATCTGTTTTCACAGGGTCACTACCGAATACATTCACATCAGTAGCTTCACTACCCTTAAGCTTGTCCTGCCATTGTTCTGCCAATCCACAAGACACTACATCACCTGTTTTCACAGGGGCACCACTGAGTACATTCACAACATCAGTAGCTTCACAACCCTTAAGCTTATTCTGCCATTGTTTGTGCCGTGCTAAAGACACTACATCACCTGTTTTCACAGGGACACCACTGAGTACATTCACAACATCAATAGCTTCACTACCCTTAAGCTTGTCCTGCCATTGTGCTACCAATCCACAAGACACTACATCACCTGTTTTCACAGGGGCACCACTGAGTACATTAACAACATCAGTAATCTCACTACCCTTGAGCTTATTCTGCCATTGTTCTGCCAATCCACAATTGACCAATTCATGTGCTATAAGATTGTAGGGAGCCTCAGTCCAGCCGGGGATCTCCACAACAACCTCCTTAACATTATCCTTACGTTTTCTGAACATTTTGACACTATGCAAAAAGATGGAAAAATATCTGGAAATTTGCCAAATATATGTTTTTAACTTCTAAATTACAAAAATTCGTTAAATTACTTCTAATAGAAGTAATCCTGCCGACTACGCCAATTTATGTCTTGCTAAATTCTACTAAGAAGGGGGCTGAAAGCCCGTACTTACGAAGCGCTCACTGATATCCTAATCAGGCACGAATACTAATATTCTTTATAGCAAGATACTATTTATTTTAATAGCACATGAATATATATATAGTCAATGGTACATAGGCATAAGAACTATAGTCATAGAAACTTATACAATAACAGAAATATGCATCAACATTACCGTTATGTTGTAGCAATCCTTTCACATCGGAGGGAACTCGAGTTAATGATAAGGAATCAACATGGCATCTTGGCATGGCATCACAGGAACAGTGCGTACGTACACTTCAATGTCCTGGAAGGTATTTCCCCTAACATTAAGCGAGTTCGGTGTATTTTTTATAGGAAAATATTGTAGGTTGGGTTTACATGGTCACCAGCATATGACAGCTGAGTCATGTTCATGTAACTTGACCACAAGCTGCTGTGGGCACCAGTAGCTTCCTGCACATTTCCTGCACATTTAGCCAGTGGTCAACTGGCCGACCACAGTTGACCATTGTGTTAGTGAAATATTGCAATGAGCCGTAAATTTCATATGCAAGCTTCCTTAAACCTGTCTTTAAGCTAACCACAAGTTTCCGGCAAGTGGAACTGTGAATGTTACTTCCTTTATCTTGAAAACTGCTTCAAGACATGTATTCTTTGGTCATCATATTGGCCCTCCAAAGGACATCTCTTTGATACTGAATTATTGATAGGTCAAATAATATCTGGGATCACTCCTATCTTTTATGATTCCTATCTAATCACACATTCTTTCAGTCATATCACATTGGTATCACAAGCTCCTCCCGGGCATGTGGCTGTGCAGGCCGTACTGCGTGATGGCCATCACTTTAACAGACCTAGCAGCGCACAGTGAGACTGATGTATACACATCACAGGGGATGTTGGGGACTACAGTATTATATTATATATATATATATATATATATATATATATATATATATATATACACACACACACACACACACACACACACACACACATACACACACATACAGTGCCTTGCGAAAGTATTCGGCCCCTTTGAATTTTTCAACTTTTTCCCACATTTCAGGCTTCAAACATAAGGGTGAAAAAAATTTAAACTTATGATGAAGAATCAACAAGTGGAACACAATTGTGAAGTTGAACAAATTTTATTGCTTATTTTAAACTTTTATAAAAAATAAACTGAAAATTGGGGCATGCAATATTATTCAGCCCCTTTAAGTTAATACTTTGTAGCGCCACCATTTGCTGCGATTACAGCTGCAAGTCGCTTGGGGTATGTCTCTATTAGTTTTGTACATCGAGAGACTGAAATTCTTGCCCATTCTTCCTTTGCAAACAGCTCGAGCTAAGTGAGGTTGGATGGAGAGCGTTTGTGAACAGCAGTTTTCAGCTCTTTCCACAAATTCTCGATTAGATTCAGGTCTGGATTGTGACTTGGCCATTCTAACACCTAGATACGTTTATTTGTGAACCATTCCATTGTAGATTTTGCTTTATATTTTGGATCGTCTTTTTGAAAGACAAATCTCCGTCCCAGTCTTAGGTCTTTTGCAGGCTCCAACAGGTTGTCTTCAAGAATGGTCCTGTATTTGGCTCCATTCATTTTCCCATCAATTTTAACCATCTTCCCTGTCCCTGCTGATGAAAAGCAGGCCTAACCATGATGCTGTCACCATCATGTTTGACAGTGGGGATGGTGTGTTCAGGGTGATGAGCTGTGTTACTTTTATGCCAAACATATCGTTTGGTATTGTGTCCAAATAGTTTGAATTTGGTTTCATCTGACCAGAGCACCTTCTTCCACATGTTTGGTGTGTCTCCCAGGTGGCTTGTGGCAAACTTTAAACAACACTTTTTATGGATATCTTTGAGAAATGACTTTCTTCTTGCCACTCTTCCATAAAGGCCAGATTTTTGCAGTGTACGACTGATTGTTGTCCTATGGACAGACTCTCCTACCTCAGCTGTAGATCTCTACAGTTCATCCAGAGTGATCATGGGCCTCTTGGCTGCATCTCTCTTCAGTCTCCTCCTTGTTTGAGATGATATTTTGAGGGACAGCCGGGTCTTGGTAGATTTGCAGTGGTATAATACTCCTTCCATTTCAATATGATCACTTGCACAGTGCTTCTTGGGATGTTTAAAGTTGTGGAAATCTTTTTGTAACCAAATCTGGCTTTAAACTTCTCAACAACAGTATCACGGACCTGCCTGTTGTGTTCCTTGGTCTTCATGATGCTATCTGCGCTTAAGGCCCGTTTCACACGTCAGTGAAAAACACGGACGTTCTTCACTGACGTGTAAAACACGCACATGTCCCTCCGTGTTCCGTGATTCACGGCACACGTGGGTTGTCCATGTGCAATCGTGATCCCGTGATTGCATATGGACATTACTCACCTGCCTTCGCTCCTGCTGTCCATGGTGCTGAAGTCTCTGGCTCTGCAGCGTCCACCCACTGCTCTCAGCACCTACGTCCGGGTCGACAGTTCCTGCTTTCATGAATATTCATAAGCCAGGCAGAAGCTGCCGAAAGAAGAGGCTGCACAGTGAATCGCAGGTAAGGTAAGTTGAAAATTTTTAATATTTAATATGTCCGTGATTTTCTGGTACATGTTTCACTGATCACACACGGATCACACCATAGTGTGGTCCGTGGGTCATCAGTGATGCCAGACAAAAACTGACATGTCTCCGTGCAGAATTACGGCCAAGGGTGCACGCTGCACGGAGACACGTTCAGTGAAAAATCACTGATGTGTGAGCAGACCCATTGATTATAATGGGTCTGCGTATGTCAGTGATTCTGGTATGTATAAAAAAAAGCACAAACGTATCAGAATCACTGACGTGTGAAAGGGGCCTGAAACAAAACACTGAGACTATCACAGAGCAGGTGCATTTATACGGAGACTTGATTACACACAGGTAGATTATATTTATCATCAGTAATTTAGGACAGCATTGTGTCATTCAGAGATCCTCAATGAACTTCTGGAGTGAGTTTGTTGCACTGAAAGTAAAGGGGATGAATAATATTGCACGCCACGCTCTTCAGTTTATTCTTTTTTACAATAGTTTAAAATAAGCAATACATTTCGTTCAACTTCACAATTGTGTCCCACTTGTTGATTCTTCACCATAACATTAAAATTTTTATCTTTATGTTTGAAGCCTGAAATGTGGGAAAAGGTTGAAAAATTCAAGGGGGCCGAATACTTTCGCAAGGCACTATACATTGCAGGGGAGGTTGGGGGGCTACAGTATATATACACATTGCAGGGGAGGTTGGGGGGCTACAGTATATATACACAATGCAGGGGAGGTTGGGGGGGCTACAGTATATATACACAATGCAGGGGAGGTTGGGGGGCTACAGTATATATATAAATTGCAGGGGATGTTGAGGGCTACAGTATATATACATTGCAGGGGAGGCTGGGGGGCTACAGTATATATACATTGCAGGGGAGACTGGGGGCTACAGTATATATACATTGCAGGGGAGACTGGGGGCTACAGTATATATACATTGCAGGGGAGACTGGGGGCTACAGTATATATATATATATATATATATATATATATATATATATATATATATATATATATATATATATATATATATATATATATATACACCCACATCGCAGGGGAGGCTGGGGCTACAGTATATACACATCACAGGAGGGGCTTGGGACAGACAATACTGGGGGGCATATATGTTAACGAAGTGCATACACGTTACTAAGGGGGTATACACATTACTGGGGGAAATATACTTTACTGCAGGGCATACATATTACTAATGGGCATACAGCTCTGGAGGGGTGGCGGTCCCCCATACAACCCCCCACATACAGCTCTGGTGGGCCCCACCCATACCGATCTGATGGGGACTCCCCATATCGCACCGGTGGGGTTGAGAGCCCCCCCCCATACCTCATCGGTGGGGTTGGGAGCTCCCCCACCCTATACCGCTCCGGTGGGGTTGGGAGGCCCCCCTCCATAACGCTGCGGTGGGGTTGGGAGGTCCCCACCTCCATACCGCAAAGGTGGGGTTGGGAGGCCCCCCCCTCCATACCGCAAAGGTGGGGTTGGGAGCCCCCCCCCCTCCATACCACAGAGGTGGGGTTGGGAGCCCCCCCCTCCATACCACAGAGGTGGGGTTGGGAGCACCCCCCCCACTCCATACCGCAGAGGTGGGGTTGGGAGCACCCCCCCCCACTCCATACCGCAGAGGTGGGGTTGGGAGCACCCCCCCCACTCCATACCGCAGAGGTGGGGTTGGGAGCCCCCCCCCACTCCATACCGCAGAGGTGGCGTTGGGAGCCCACCCACTCCATACCGCAAAGGTGGCGTTGGGAGCCCCCCCCTCCATACCGCAGAGGTGGGGTTGGGAGCCCCCCCCTCCATACCGCAGAGGTGGGGTTGGGAGCCCCCCCCCCTCCATACCGCAGAGGTGGGGTTGGGAGCCCCCCCCTCCATACCGCAGAGGTGGGGTTGGGAGCCCCCCCCCTCCATACCGCAGAGGTGGGGTTGGGAGCCCCCCCCTCCATACCGCAGAGGTGGGGTTGGGAGCCCCCCCCCCTCCATACCGCAGAGGTGGGGTTGGGAGCCCCCCCCTCCATACCGCAGAGGTGGGGTTGGGAGCCCCCCCCTCCATACCGCAGAGGTGGGGTTGGGAGCCCCCCCCCTCCATACCGCAGAGGTGGGGTTGGGAGCCCCCCCCTCCATACCGCAGAGGTGGGGTTGGGAGCCCCCCCCTCCATACCGCAGAGGTGGGGTTGGGAGCCCCCCCCCTCCATACCGCAGAGGTGGGGTTGGGAGCCCCCCCCTCCATACCGCAGAGGTGGGGTTGGGAGCCCCCCCCTCCATACCGCAGAGGTGGGGTTGGGAGCCCCCCCCTCCATACCGCAGAGGTGGGGTTGGGAGCCCCCCCCCTCCATACCGCAGAGGTGGGGTTGGGAGCCCCCCCCCTCCATACCGCAGAGGTGGGGTTGGGAGCCCCCCCCCTCCATACCGCAGAGGTGGGGTTGGGAGCCCCCCCCTCCATACCGCAGAGGTGGGGTTGGGAGCCCCCCCCTCCATACCGCAGAGGTGGGGTTGGGAGCCCCCCTCCATACCGCAGAGGTGGGGTTGGGAGCCCCCCCCTCCATACCGCAGAGGTGGGGTTGGGAGCCCCCCCCTCCATACCGCAGAGGTGGGGTTGGGAGCCCCCCCCTCCATACCGCAGAGGTGGGGTTGGGAGCCCCCCCCTCCATACCGCAGAGGTGGGGTTGGGAGCCCCCCCCTCCATACCGCAGAGGTGGGGTTGGGAGCCCCCCCCCTCCATACCGCAGAGGTGGGGTTGGGAGCCCCCCCCTTCCATACCACAGAGGTGGGGTTGGGAGCCCTCCCCCCTCCATAACACAGAGGTGGGGTTGGGAGCCCTCCCCCCTCCATAACACAGAGGTGGGGTTGGGAGCCCTCCCCCCTCCATACCACAGAGGTGGGGTTGGGAGCCCTCCCCCCTCCATACCACAGAGGTGGGGTTGGGAGCCCTCCCCCCTCCATACCGCAGAGGTGGGGATGGGAGCCCTCCCCCCTCCATACCGCAGAGGTGGGGATGGGAGCCCTCCCCCCTCCATACCGCAGAGGTGGGGATGGGAGCCCTCCCCCCTCCATACCGCAGAGGTGGGGATGGGAGCCCTCCATACCGCAGAGGTGGGGATGGGAGCCCTCCCCCCATAACGCAGAGGTGGGGTTGGGAGCCCTCCCCCCATAACGCAGAGGTGGGGTTGGGAGCCCCCCCTCCATAACGTAGAGGTGGGGTTGGGAGCCCCCCTCCATACCGCAAAGGTGGGGTTGGGAGCACCCCCCCCTCCCTCCATACCGCAGAGGTGGGGTTGTTAGCACCCCCCCTCCATACCGCAGAGGTGGGGTTGTTAGCACCCCCCCCTCCATACCGCAGAGGTGGGGTTGGGAGCAACCCCTCCATACCGCAGAGGTGGGGTTGGGAGCGCACCCCCCTCCATACCGCAGAGGTGGGGTTGGGAGCCCTCCCCCCTCCATACCGCAGAGGTGGGGTTGGGAGCCCTCCCCCCTCCATACCGCAGAGGTGGGGTTGGGAGCCCTCCCCCCTCCATACCGCAGAGGTGGGGATGGGAGCCCTCCCCCCATAACGCAGAGGTGGGGTTGGGAGCCCCCCCTCCATAACGTAGAGGTGGGGTTGGGAGCCCCCCTCCATACCACAGAGGTGGGGTTGGGAGCCCTCCCCCCTCCATAACACAGAGGTGGGGTTGGGAGCCCTCCCCCCTCCATAACACAGAGGTGGGGTTGGGAGCCCTCCCCCCTCCATAACACAGAGGTGGGGTTGGGAGCCCTCCCCCCTCCATACCACAGAGGTGGGGTTGGGAGCCCTCCCCCCTCCATACCGCAGAGGTGGGGATGGGAGCCCTCCCCCCTCCATACCGCAGAGGTGGGGTTGGGAGCCCTCCCCCCTCCATACCGCAGAGGTGGGGATGGGAGCCCTCCCCCCATAACGCAGAGGTGGGGATGGGAGCCCCCCCTCCATAACGTAGAGGTGGGGTTGGGAGCCCCCTCCATAACGCAGAGGTGGGGTTGGGAGCACCCCCCCCTCCCTCCATACCGCAGAGGTGGGGTTGTTAGCACCCCCCCCTCCATACCGCAGAGGTGGGGTTGTTAGCACCCCCTCCATACCGCAGAGGTGGGGTTGGGAGCGCACCCCCCTCCATACCGCAGAGGTGGGGTTGGGAGCCCCCCCCTCCATACCGCAGAGGTGGGGTTGGGAGCCCCCCCCTCCATACCGCAGAGGTGGGGTTGGGAGCCCCCCCCCTCCATACCGCAGAGGTGGGGTTGGGAGCCCCCCCCCTCCATACCGCAGAGGTGGGGTTGGGAGCCCCCCCCCTCCATACCGCAGAGGTGGGGTTGGGAGCCCCCCTCCATACCGCAGAGGTGGGGTTGGGAGCCCCTTCCCCACTCCATACCGCAGAGGTGGGGTTGGGAGCCCCCCACTCCATACCGCAAAGGTGGCGTTGGGAGCCCCCCCACTCCATACCGCAAAGGTGGCGTTGGGAGCCCCCCCACTCCATACCGCAGAGGTGGGGTTGGGAGCCCTCCCCCCTCCATAACACAGAGGTGGGGTTGGGAGCCCTCCCCCCTCCATAACACAGAGGTGGGGTTGGGAGCCCTCCCCCCTCCATAACACAGAGGTGGGGTTGGGAGCCCTCCCCCCTCCATAACACAGAGCTGGGGTTGGGAGCCCTCCCCCCTCCATACCACAGAGATGGGGTTGGGAGCCCTCCCCCCTCCATACCACAGAGATGGGGTTGGGAGCCCTCCCCCCTCCATACCGCAGAGGTGGGGTTGGGAGCCCTCCCCCCTCCATACCGCAGAGGTGGGGATGGGAGCCCTCCCCCCTCCATACCGCAGAGGTGGGGATGGGAGCCCTCCCCCCATAACGTAGAGGTGGGGTTGGGAGCCCCCCTCCATACCGCAAAGGTGGGGTTGGGAGCACCCCCCCCTCCCTCCATACCGCAGAGGTGGGGTTGTTAGCACCCCCCCTCCATACCGCAGAGGTGGGGTTGTTAGCACCCCCCCTCCATACCGCAGAGGTGGGGTTGTTAGCACCCCCCCTCCATACCGCAGAGGTGGGGTTGGGAGCACCCCCTCCATACCGCAGAGGTGGGGTTGGGAGCGCACCCCCCTCCATACCGCAGAGGTGGGGTTGGGAGCCCCCCCCTCCATACCGCAGAGGTGGGGTTGGGAGCCCCCCCCCTCCATACCGCAGAGGTGGGGTTGGGAGCCCCCCCCCTCCATACCGCAGAGGTGGGGTTGGGAGCCCCCCCCCTCCATACCGCAGAGGTGGGGTTGGGAGCCCCCCCCCTCCATACCGCAGAGGTGGGGTTGGGAGCCCCCCCCCCTCCATACCGCAGAGGTGGGGTTGGAAGCCCCTTCCCCACTCCATACCGCAGAGGTGGGGTTGGGAGCCCCCCACTCCATACCGCAAAGGTGGCGTTGGGAGCCCCCCCACTCCATACCGCAAAGGTGGCGTTGGGAGCCCCCCCCCCTCCATACCAAAGAGGTGGAGTTGGTGCCCCCCCCCCTCCATACCAAAGAGGTGGGGTTGGGAGCCCCCCCTCCATACCGCAGAGGTGGGGTTGGGAGCACCCCCCCACTCCATACCTCAGAGGTGGGGTTGGGAGCCCCCCCCCTTCCATACCACAGAGGTGGGGTTGGGAGCCCCCCCCCCCGCCATACCGCAGAGGTGGGGTTGGGAGCCCTCCCCCCTCCATACCGCAGAGGTGGGGTTGGGAGCCCTCCCCCCTCCATACCGCAGAGGTGGGGTTGGGAGCCCTCCCCCCTCCATACCGCAGAGGTGGGGTTGGGAGCCCTCCCCCCTCCATACCGCAGAGGTGGGGTTGGGAGCCCTCCCCCCTCCATACCGCAGAGGTGGGGTTGGGAGCCCTCCCCCCTCCATACCGCAGAGGTGGGGTTGGGAGCCCTCCCCCCTCCATACCGCAGAGGTGGGGTTGGTAGCCCTCCCCCCTCCATACCGCAGAGGTGGGGTTGGGAGCCCTCCCCCCTCCATACCGCAGAGGTGGGGTTGGGAGCCCTCCCCCCTCCATACCGCAGAGGTGGGGTTGGGAGCCCTCCCCCCTCCATACCGCAGAGGTGGGGTTGGGAGCCCTCCCCCCTCCATACCGCAGAGGTGGGGTTGGGAGCCCTCCCCCCTCCATACCGCAGAGGTGGGGTTGGGAGCCCCCCCCCCTCCATACCGCAGAGGTGGGGTTGGAAGCCCCTTCCCCACTCCATACCGCAGAGGTGGGGTTGGGAGCCCCCCACTCCATACCGCAAAGGTGGCGTTGGGAGCCCCCCCACTCCATACCGCAAAGGTGGCGTTGGGAGCCCCCCCCCCTCCATACCAAAGAGGTGGAGTTGGTGCCCCCCCCCCTCCATACCAAAGAGGTGGGGTTGGGAGCCCCCCCTCCATACCGCAGAGGTGGGGTTGGGAGCACCCCCCCACTCCATACCTCAGAGGTGGGGTTGGGAGCCCCCCCCCTTCCATACCACAGAGGTGGGGTTGGGAGCCCCCCCCCCGCCATACCGCAGAGGTGGGGTTGGGAGCCCTCCCCCCTCCATACCGCAGAGGTGGGGTTGGGAGCCCTCCCCCCTCCATACCGCAGAGGTGGGGTTGGGAGCCCTCCCCCCTCCATACCGCAGAGGTGGGGTTGGGAGCCCTCCCCCCTCCATACCGCAGAGGTGGGGTTGGGAGCCCTCCCCCCTCCATACCGCAGAGGTGGGGTTGGAGCCCTCCCCCCTCCATACCGCAGAGGTGGGGTTGGTAGCCCTCCCCCCTCCATACCGCAGAGGTGGGGTTGGGAGCCCTCCCCCCTCCATACCGCAGAGGTGGGGTTGGGAGCCCTCCCCCCTCCATACCGCAGAGGTGGGGTTGGGAGCCCTCCCCCCTCCATACCGCAGAGGTGGGGTTGGGAGCCCTCCCCCCTCCATACCGCAGAGGTGGGGTTGGGAGCCCTCCCCCCTCCATACCGCAGAGGTGGGGATGGGAGCCCTCCCCCCTCCATACCGCAGAGGTGGGGTTGGGAGCCCTCCCCCCATAACGCAGAGGTGGGGTTGGGAGCCCTCCCCCCATAACGCAGAGGTGGGGTTGGGAGCCCTCCCCCCATAACGCAGAGGTGGGGTTGGGAGCCCCCCCCCTCCATACCGCAGAGGTGGGGTTGGGAGCCCCCCCCCTCCATACCGCAGAGGTGGGGTTGGGAGCCCCCCCCCTCCATACCGCAGAGGTGGGGTTGGGAGCCCCCCCTCCATACCGCAGAGGTGGGGTTGGGAGCCCCCCCCTCCATACCGCAGAGGTGGGGTTGGGAGCCCCCCCCTCCATACCGCAGAGGTGGGGTTGGGAGCCCCCCCCTCCATACCGCAGAGGTGGGGTTGGGAGCCCCCCCCTCCATACCGCAGAGGTGGGGTTGGGAGCCCCCCCCCTCCATACCGCAGAGGTGGGGTTGGGAGCCCCCCCCTCCATACCGCAGAGGTGGGGTTGGGAGCCCCCCCCTCCATACCGCAGAGGTGGGGTTGGGAGCCCCCCCCTCCATACCGCAGAGGTGGGGTTGGGAGCCCCCCCCTCCATACCGCAGAGGTGGGGTTGGGAGCCCCCCCCTCCATACCGCAGAGGTGGGGTTGGGAGCCCCCCCCTCCATACCGCAGAGGTGGGGTTGGGAGCCCCCCCCTCCATACCGCAGAGGTGGGGTTGGGAGCCCCCCCCTCCATACCGCAGAGGTGGGGTTGGGAGCCCCCCCTCCATACCGCAGAGGTGGGGTTGGGAGCCCCCCCCTCCATACCGCAGAGGTGGGTTGGGAGCCCCCCCCTCCATACCGCAGAGGTGGGGTTGGGAGCCCCCCCTCCATACCGCAGAGGTGGGGTTGGGAGCCCCCCCCTCCATACCGCAGAGGTGGGGTTGGGAGCCCCCCCCTCCATACCGCAGAGGTGGGGTTGGGAGCCCCCCCCTCCATACCGCAGAGGTGGGGTTGGGAGCCCACCCCTCCATACCGCAGAGGTGGGGTTGGGAGCCCACCCCTCCATACCGCAGAGGTGGGGTTGGGAGCGCACCCCTCCATACCGCAGAGGTGGGGTTGGGAGCGCACCCCTCCATACCGCAGAGGTGGGGTTGGGAGCGCACCCCTCCATACCGCAGAGGTGGGGTTGGGAGCGCACCCCTCCATACCGCAGAGGTGGGGTTGGGAGCGCACCCCCCCCCCCTCCATACCGCAGAGGTGGGGTTGGGAGCGCACCCCCCCCCCCCTCCATACCGCAGAGGTGGGGTTGGGAGCGCACCCCCCCCCCCTCCATACCGCAGAGGTGGGGTTGGGAGCGCACCCCCCCCCTCCATACCGCAGAGGTGGGGTTGGGAGCGCACCCCCCCCCTCCATACCGCAGAGGTGGGGTTGGGAGCGCACCCCCCCCCTCCATACCGCAGAGGTGGGGTTGGGAGCGCACCCCCCCCCTCCATACCGCAGAGGTGGGGTTGGGAGCGCACCCCCCCCTCCATACCGCAGAGGTGGGGTTGGGAGCGCACCCCCCCCCTCCATACCGCAGAGGTGGGGTTGGGAGCGCACCCCCCCCCCCCTCCATACCGCAGAGGTGGGGTTGGGAGCGCACCCCCCCCCTCCATACCGCAGAGGTGGGGTTGGGAGCGCACCCCCCCCCTCCATACCGCAGAGGTGGGGTTGGGAGCGCACCCCCCCCCTCCATACCGCAGAGGTGGGGTTGGGAGCGCACCCCCCCCCTCCATACCGCAGAGGTGGGGTTGGGAGCGCACCCCCCCCCCTCCATACCGCAGAGGTGGGGTTGGGAGCGCACCCCCCCCCTCCATACCGCAGAGGTGGGGTTGGGAGCGCACCCCCCCCCTCCATACCGCAGAGGTGGGGTTGGGAGCGCACCCCCCCCCTCCATACCGCAGAGGTGGGGTTGGGAGCGCACCCCCCCCCTCCATACCGCAGAGGTGGGGTTGGGAGCGCACCCCCCCCCCTCCATACCGCAGAGGTGGGGTTGGGAGCGCACCCCCCCCCCTCCATACCGCAGAGGTGGGGTTGGGAGCGCACCCCCCCTCCATACCGCAGAGGTGGGGTTGGGAGCGCACCCCCCCCTCCATACCGCAGAGGTGGGGTTGGGAGCGCACCCCCCCCTCCATACCGCAGAGGTGGGGTTGGGAGCGCACCCCCCCCCTCCATACCGCAGAGGTGGGGTTGGGAGCGCACCCCCCCCTCCATACCGCAGAGGTGGGGTTGGGAGCGCACCCCCCCCTCCATACCGCAGAGGTGGGGTTGGGAGCGCACCCCCCCCTCCATACCGCAGAGGTGGGGTTGGGAGCGCACCCCCCCCTCCATACCGCAGAGGTGGGGTTGGGAGCGCACCCCCCCCTCCATACCGCAGAGGTGGGGTTGGGAGCGCACCCCCCCCCTCCATACCGCAGAGGTGGGGTTGGGAGCGCACCCCCCCCTCCATACCGCAGAGGTGGGGTTGGGAGCGCACCCCCCCCCATACCGCAGAGGTGGGGTTGGGAGTCCCCCTCCATACCGCAGAAGTGGGGTTGGGAGGCCCCCCCATTCCTCTCTCCAGTGTCTACATCTGTGGGACAGGAACGCAGCACTTCACGCAATAGCTGAACTTCCATACAGAAGCACCCCAGCGGACAGCAGTGAACGCTGGGCTGCAGGTGCCGGGTTTAAACGGCTGGCCGCCAGGAAAGTGCGGCTCCCGCCCTGAGAACTGCGGTCCTCGAAACTCGGCCCGGGTACTGATCACCACCCCTGACTACAGTGAGTGGGCTCCTCCGGCCGTCCAGGGACCCGCCTTGCCCGGTTGTGCCAGGTGCTGACACAGACTCTGCTCCAGCGCTTTTAGTCCTTTTCACCACTGTTCCAGTTACAAGTCAGATCCAGAATGAGCTTTTAATAGACATGTATTGAGTCGTCATGACCTCCGATGCGCTCCATGAAACAATGGAGCAGCTGGCAGGTCACAAATCACCGGCGATTGGCCAGAGCAGCAGCGATAGAAGTCTCCTGAAGGAGAGTATAATACAGGGGTCAGGGGACATACATTTAAAGCATCATACACCCCATCCAGACATCCCTTCAGCATCATACGCCTCCCCCACTATCAAATCCCACACAGGGCCCCCCCACCCAGCATCGTACACCCAACTGCCCCACCGCAGGCATCCTCTCCAGCATCGTACACTCCCCCCCAACTGCCACCGCAGGCATCCTCTCCAGCATCGTACACTCCCCCCCCAACTGCCACCGCAGGCATCCTCTCCAGCATCGTACACTCCCCACAACTGCCACCGCAGGCATCCTCTCCAGCATCGTACACTCCCCACAACTGCCACCGCAGGCATCCTCTCCAGCATCGTACACTCCCCCCCCAACTGCCACCGCAGGCATCCTCTCCAGCATCGTACACTCCCCCACAACTGCCACCGCAGGCATCCTCTCCAGCATCGTACACTCCCCCACAACTGCCACCGCAGGCATCCTCTCCAGCATCGTACACTCCCCCCCCAACTGCCACCGCAGGCATCCTCTCCAGCATCGTACACTCCCCCACAACTGCCACCGCAGGCATCCTCTCCAGCATCGTACACTCCCCCCCCCCCCCACTGCCACCGCAGGCATCCTCTCCAGCATCGTACTCCCCCCCCCCCCCCAACTGCCACCGCAGGCATCCTCTCCAGCATCGTACACTCCCCCACAACTGCCACCGCAGGCATCCTCTCCAGCATCGTACACTCCCCCCCCCCCCACTGCCACCGCAGGCATCCTCTCCAGCATCGTACACCCCCCCCCCCCCACTGCCACCGCAGGCATCCTCTCCAGCATCGTACTCCCCCCCCCCCCCCACTGCCACCGCAGGCATCCTCTCCAGCATCGTACTCCCCCCCCCCCCCAACTGCCACCGCAGGCATCCTCTCCAGCATCATACACTCCCCACCCCAACTGCCACCGCAGGCATCCTCTCCAGCATCATACACTCCCCACCCCAACTGCCACCGCAGGCATCCTCTCCAGCATCATACACTCCCCACCCCAACTGCCACCGCAGGCATCCTCTCCAGCATCATACACTCCCCACCCCAACTGCCACCGCAGGCATCCTCTCCAGCATCATACACTCCCCACCCCAACTGCCACCGCAGGCATCCTCTCCAGCATCATACACCCCCCCCCCAACTGCCACCGCAGGCATCCTCTCCAGCATCATACACTCCCCCCCCAACTGCCACCGCAGGCATCCTCTCCAGCATCGTACACTCCCCCCCCCCAACTGCCACCGCAGGCATCCTCTCCAGCATCGTACACTCCCCCCCCCCCCAACTGCCACCACAGGCATCCTCTCCAGCATCGTACATTCCCCCCAACTGCCACCGCAGGCATCCTCTCCAGCATCGTACATTCCCCCAACTGCCACCGCAGGCATCCTCTCCAGCATCGTACACTCCCCCCAACTGCCACCGCAGGCATCCTCTCCAGCATCGTACACTCCCCCCCCAACTGCCACCGCAGGCATCCTCTCCAGCATCGTACACTCCCCCCCCAACTGCCACCACAGGCATCCTCTCCAGCATCGTACACTCCCCCAACTGCCACCGCAGGCATCCTCTCCAGCATCGTACACTCCCCCCCCAACTGCCACCGCAGGCATCCTCTCCAGCATCGTACACTCCCCCCAACTGCCACCGCAGGCATCCTCTCCAGCATCGTACACTCCCCCCAACTGCCACCGCAGGCATCCTCTCCAGCATCGTACACTCCCCCCAACTGCCACCGCAGGCATCCTCTCCAGCATCGTACACTCCCCCCAACTGCCACCGCAGGCATCCTCTCCAGCATCGTACACTCCCCCCCCAACTGCCACCGCAGGCATCCTCTCCAGCATCGTACACTTCCCCCCAACTGCCACCACAAGCATCCCCTCCGACACCGTATGCCCCCTCCCTTCCAGCATCGTCCTTCCCCCCCCAAATGCCACCACAGGCATACCTTCCAGCATTGTACACCCCCACAGTGTCCACGACAGACATCGCCCCGCTATTCTACACCCCCTAAATCCTGCCAGCATTGTACCCCCGAAAATCACACATGCAAACCCCCAGCGTCGTACACTACTATAAATCCCACAGCAGGTATCATTTTTCCCCCTCCCCAATCTCATGAAAGGCATCGTACACCCTCCTCAGCCCACCAGCAACTGTACATGTACACCCCCAAAATCCCACCATAAAACCATACATACTCTAAAGACACCAGCTTTCCCCCCCTATTCACCTGCAGTCTCAGTGAGGTAAAGGAACAAGCACAAAAAATGGAGATGAGGCTTCCAGCTCTACACCATCAAACTCTGCGCGCACCGCGCTGCAGTGAAGACACGCCCACAGCGCGTGTCGGAAGTGACGTCATACCCGGAAGCGTCCCATACATTCTAGCGTCTACCGTTGGTTGTCATAGCAAATGACGTCTTTGGGAAACATGGCGACCCAAGGAAGCGAGAGGCCTTTGGTAGGGATGCCGCATGGCAGACGGGCGCAGCACCACGTACCCTCGATGCCCATGGGGGAGCTGGAGGACTACGCTCAGCCGGACCCTGTGCAGCTCTTCCACCGGCATCTCAACAAGCTGTATAGCCTGCAGCCATGTGACTCCGAGGGCTTCCGCACCGAGCTGAACCTGCTGCTGGACCAGCTGATCTCCCAGGAGTACACACAGGAGGCCCTGGCATCGGGAGGAGGTGAGTGCTAGGGGCATCGGGGAGGAGGTGAGTGCTAGGGGCATCGGGGAGGAGGTGAGTGCTAGGGGCATCTGAGAGGAGGTGAGTGCTAGGGGCATCGGGGAGGAGGTGAGTGCTAGGGGCATCGGGGAGGAGGTGAGTGCTAGGGGCGTCTGAGAGGAGGTGAGTGCTAGGGGCATCGGGGAGAGGTGAGTGCTAGGGCATCGGGAGGAGGTGAGTGCTAGGGGCATCGGGGAGGAGGTGAGTGCTAGGGGCATCGGGGAGGAGGTGAGTGCTAGGGGCATCGGGGAGGAGGTGAGTGCTAGGGGCATCGGGGAGGAGGTGAGTGCTAGGGGCATCGGGGAGGAGGTGAGTGCTAGGGGCATCGGGGAGGAGGTGAGTGCTAGGGGCATCGGGGAGGAGGTGAGTGCTAGGGGCATCGGGGAGGAGGTGAGTGCTAGGGGCATCGGGGAGGAGGTGAGTGCTAGGGGCATCGGGGAGGAGGTGAGTGCTAGGGGCATCGGGGAGGAGGTGAGTGCTAGGGGCATCGGGAGGAGGTGAGTGCTAGGGGCATCGGGGAGGAGGTGAGTGCTAGGGGCATCGGGGAGGAGGTGAGTGCTAGGGGCATCGGGAGGAGGTGAGTGCTAGGGGCATCGGGGAGGAGGTGAGTGCTAGGGCATCGGGGAGGAGGTGAGTGCTAGGGGCATCGGGGAGGAGGTGAGTGCTATGGGCATCGGGAGGAGGTGAGTGCTAGGGGCGTCTGAGAGGAGGTGAGTGCTAGGGGCATCTGAGAGGAGGTGAGTGCTAGGGGCATCGGGGAGGAGGTGAGTGCTAGGGGCATCGGGGAGGAGGTGAGTGCTAGGGCATCGGGGAGGAGGTGAGTGCTAGGGGCGTCTGAGAGGAGGTGAGTGCTAGGGCATCGGGAGGAGGTGAGTGCTAGGGGCATCGGGGAGGAGGTGAGTGCTAGGGGCATCGGGAGGAGGTGAGTGCTAGGGGCATCGGGGAGGAGGTGAGTGCTAGGGGCATCGGGGAGGAGGTGAGTGCTAGGGGCATCGGGGAGGAGGTGAGTGCTAGGGGCATCGGAGAGGAGGTGAGTGCTAGGGGCATCGGAGAGGAGGTGAGTGCTAGGGGCATCGGAGAGGAGGTGAGTGCTAGGGGCATCGGAGAGGAGGTGAGTGCTAGGGCATCGAGAGGAGGTGAGTGCTAGGGGCATCGGAGAGGAGGTGAGTGCTAGGGGCATCGGAGAGGAGGTGAGTTGCTAGGGGCATCGGAGAGGAGGTGAGTGCTAGGGCATCGGAGAGGAGGTGAGTGCTAGGGGCATCGGAGAGGAGGTGAGTGCTAGGGGCATCGGAGAGGAGGTGAGTGCTAGGGCATCGAGAGGAGGTGAGTGCTAGGGGCATCGGAGAGGAGGTGAGTGCTAGGGCATCGGAGAGGAGGTGAGTGCTAGGGGCATCGGAGAGGAGGTGAGTGCTAGGGGCATCGGAGAGGAGGTGAGTGCTAGGGGCATCGGAGAGGAGGTGAGTGCTAGGGGCATCGGAGAGGAGGTGAGTGCTAGGGGCATCGGAGAGGAGGTGAGTGCTAGGGGCATCGGAGAGGAGGTGAGTGCTAGGGGCATCGGAGAGGAGGTGAGTGCTAGGGGCATCGGAGAGGAGGTGAGTGCTAGGGCATCGGAGAGGAGGTGAGTGCTAGGGGCATCGGAGAGGAGGTGAGTGCTAGGGGCATCGGAGAGGAGGTGAGTGCTAGGGCATCGGAGAGGAGGTGAGTGCTAGGGGCATCGGAGAGGAGGTGAGTGCTAGGGCATCGGAGAGGAGGTGAGTGCTAGGGGCATCGGAGAGGAGGTGAGTGCTAGGGGCATCGGAGAGGAGGTGAGTGCTAGGGGCATCGGAGAGGAGGTGAGTGCTAGGGGCATCGGAGAGGAGGTGAGTGCTAGGGGCATCGGAGAGGAGTGAGTGCTAGGGCATCGGAGAGGAGGTGAGTGCTAGGGGCATCGGAGAGGAGGTGAGTGCTAGGGGCATCGGAGAGGAGGTGAGTGCTAGGGGCATCGGAGAGGAGGTGAGTGCTAGGGGCATCGGAGAGGAGGTGAGTGCTAGGGGCATCGGAGAGGAGGTGAGTGCTAGGGCATCGGAGAGGAGGTGAGTGCTAGGGGCATCGGAGAGGAGGTGAGTGCTAGGGCATCGGAGAGGAGGTGAGTGCTAGGGGCATCGGGAGGAGGTGAGTGCTAGGGCATCGGAGAGGAGGTGAGTGCTAGGGGCATCGGAGAGGAGGTGAGTGCTAGGGGCATCGGAGAGGAGGTGAGTGCTAGGGCATCGGAGAGGAGGTGAGTGCTAGGGGCATCGGAGAGGAGGTGAGTGCTAGGGGCATCGGAGAGGAGGTGAGTGCTAGGGGCATCGGAGAGGAGGTGAGTGCTAGGGGCATCGGAGAGGAGGTGAGTGCTAGGGGCATCGGAGAGGAGTGCTAGGGGCATCGGGAGGAGGTGAGTGCTAGGGGCATCGGGAGGAGGTGAGTGCTAGGGGCATCGGAGAGGAGGTGAGTGCTAGGGGCATCGAGAGGAGGTGAGTGCTAGGGGCATCGGAGAGGAGGTGAGTGCTAGGGGCATCGGAGAGGAGGTGAGTG
>NC_134354.1:289443337-289473337 GCF_048569485.1 Anomaloglossus baeobatrachus
CCCCAACTGCCACCACAGGCATCCTCTCCAGCATCGTACACTCCCCCCAACTGCCACCGCAGGCATCCTCTCCAGCATCGTACACTCCCCCCCCCCAACTGCCACCGCAGGCATCCTCTCCAGCATCGTACACTCCCCCCAACTGCCACCGCAGGCATCCTCTCCAGCATCGTACACTCCCCCCAACTGCCACCGCAGGCATCCTCTCCAGCATCGTACACTCCCCCCAACTGCCACCGCAGGCATCCTCTCCAGCATCGTACACTCCCCCCAACTGCCACCGCAGGCATCCTCTCCAGCATCGTACACTCCCCCCCCCAACTGCCACCGCAGGCATCCTCTCCAGCATCGTACACTTCCCCCCAACTGCCACCACAAGCATCCCCTCCGACACCGTATGCCCCCTCCCTTCCAGCATCGTCCTTCCCCCCCAAATGCCACCACAGGCATACCTTCCAGCATTGTACACCCCCACAGTGTCCACGACAGACATCGCCCCGCTATTCTACACCCCCTAAATCCTGCCAGCATTGTACCCCCGAAAATCACACATGCAAACCCCCAGCGTCGTACACTACTATAAATCCCACAGCAGGTATCATTTTTCCCCCTCCCCAATCTCATGAAAGGCATCGTACACCCTCCTCAGCCCACCAGCAACTGTACATGTACACCCCCAAAATCCCACCATAAAACCATACATACTCTAAAGACACCAGCTTTCCCCCCCTATTCACCTGCAGTCTCAGTGAGGTAAAGGAACAAGCACAAAAAATGGAGATGAGGCTTCCCAGCTCTACACCATCAAACTCTGCGCGCACCGCGCTGCAGTGAAGACACGCCCACAGCGCGTGTCGGAAGTGACGTCATACCCGGAAGCGTCCCATACATTCTAGCGTCTACCGTTGGTTGTCATAGGCAAAATGACGTCTTTGGGAAACATGGCGACCCAAGGAAGCGAGAGGCCTTTGGTAGGGATGCCGCATGGCAGACGGCGCAGCACCACGTACCCTCGATGCCCATGGGGGAGCTGGAGGACTACGCTCTCAGCCTGTCCCTGGCACTCCACCGGCATCTCAACAAGCTGTTGTAGCCTGCAGCCATGTGACTCCGAGGGCTTCCGGCGAGCTGTGCAGCTGCTGACCGAGGGCTGCGCACCGGGGGAGCGTGAGCCCTGGCATCGGGACGGAGGTGAGTGCTAGGGCATCGGGGAGGAGGTGAGTGCCTAGGGGCATCGGGGAGGAGGTGAGTGCTAGGGGCATCGGGAGGAGGGAGTGCTAGGGGACGGGGAGGAGGTGCAGTGCTAGCGGGGTGAGTGCTAGGGATCGGGAGGAGGTGAGTGCTAGGGCATCGGGAGGTGGAGAGGAGGTGAGTGCTAGGGCATCGGGGAGGAGGTGAGTGCTAGGGGCATCGGGGAGGAGGTGAGTGCTAGGGGCATCGGGGAGGAGGTGAGTGCTAGGGCGTCTGGGAGGAGGTGTGTGCTAGGGCATCGGGGAGGAGGTGAGTGCTAGGGGCATCGGGGAGGAGGTGAGTGCTAGGGGCATCGGGAGGAGGTGAGTGCTAGGGGCATCGGGGAGGAGGTGAGTGCTAGGGGCATCGGGGAGGAGGTGAGTGCTAGGGGCATCGGGGAGGAGGTGAGTGCTAGGGGCATCGGGGAGGAGGTGAGTGCTAGGGGCATCGGGAGGAGGTGAGTGCTAGGGGCATCGGGGAGGAGGTGAGTGCTAGGGGCATCGGGGAGGAGGTGAGTGCTAGGGGCATCGGGGAGGAGGTGAGTGCTAGGGGCATCGGGGAGGAGGTGAGTGCTAGGGGCATCGGGAGGAGGTGAGTGCTAGGGGCATCGGGGAGGAGGTGAGTGCTAGGGGCATCGGGGAGGAGGTGAGTGCTAGGGGCATCGGGGAGGAGGTGAGTGCTAGGGGCATCGGGAGGAGGTGAGTGCTAGGGGCATCTGGGAGGAGGTGAGTGCTAGGGGCATCGGGGAGGAGGTGAGTGCTAGGGGCATCGGGGAGGAGGTGAGTGCTAGGGGCATCGGGGAGGAGGTGAGTGCTAGGGGCGTCTGAGAGGAGGTGAGTGCTAGGGGCATCGGGGAGGAGGTGAGTGCTAGGGGCATCGGGGAGGAGGTGAGTGCTAGGGGCATCGGGGAGGAGGTGAGTGCTAGGGGCATCGGGGAGGAGGTGAGTGCTAGGGGCATCGGAGGAGGAGGTGAGTGCTAGGGGCATCGGGGAGGAGGTGAGTGCTAGGGGCATCGGAGAGGAGGTGAGTGCTAGGGGCATCGGAGAGGAGGTGAGTGCTAGGGGCATCGGGGAGGAGGTGAGTGCTAGGGGCATCGGAGAGGAGGTGAGTGCTAGGGGCATCGGAGAGGAGGTGAGTGCTAGGGCATCGGAGAGGAGGTGAGTGCTAGGGGCATCGGAGAGGAGGTGAGTGCTAGGGGCATCGGAGAGGAGGTGAGTGCTAGGGGCATCGGAGAGGAGGTGAGTGCTAGGGGCATCGGAGAGGAGGTGAGTGCTAGGGGCATCGGAGAGGAGGTGAGTGCTAGGGGCATCGGAGAGGAGGTGAGTGCTAGGGGCATCGGAGAGGAGGTGAGTGCTAGGGGCATCGGAGAGGAGGTGAGTGCTAGGGGCATCGGAGAGGAGGTGAGTGCTAGGGGCATCGGAGAGGAGGTGAGTGCTAGGGGCATCGGAGAGGAGGTGAGTGCTAGGGGCATCGGAGAGGAGGTGAGTGCTAGGGGCATCGGAGAGGAGGTGAGTGCTAGGGGCATCGGAGAGGAGGTGAGTGCTAGGGGCATCGGAGAGGAGGTGAGTGCTAGGGGCATCGGAGAGGAGGTGAGTGCTAGGGGCATCGGAGAGGAGGTGAGTGCTAGGGGCATCGGAGAGGAGGTGAGTGCTAGGGGCATCGGAGAGGAGGTGAGTGCTAGGGGCATCGGAGAGGAGGTGAGTGCTAGGGGCATCGGAGAGGAGGTGAGTGCTAGGGGCATCGGAGAGGAGGTGAGTGCTAGGGGCATCGGAGAGGAGGTGAGTGCTAGGGGCATCGGAGAGGAGGTGAGTGCTAGGGGCATCGGAGAGGAGGTGAGTGCTAGGGGCATCGGAGAGGAGGTGAGTGCTAGGGGCATCGGAGAGGAGGTGAGTGCTAGGGGCATCGGAGAGGAGGTGAGTGCTAGGGGCATCGGAGAGGAGGTGAGTGCTAGGGGCATCGGAGAGGAGGTGAGTGCTAGGGGCATCGGAGAGGAGGTGAGTGCTAGGGGCATCGGAGGAGGAGGTGAGTGCTAGGGGCATCGGGGAGGAGGTGAGTGCTAGGGGCATCGGAGAGGAGGTGAGTGCTAGGGGCATCGGGAGAGGAGGTGAGTGCTAGGGGCATCGGAGAGGAGGTGAGTGCTAGGGGCATCGGAGAGGAGGTGAGTGCTAGGGGCATCGGAGAGGAGGTGAGTGCTAGGGGCATCGGAGAGGAGGTGAGTGCTAGGGGCATCGGGAGAGGAGGTGAGTGCTAGGGGCATCGGAGAGGAGGTGAGTGCTAGGGGCATCGGAGAGGAGGTGAGTGCTAGGGGCATCGGAGAGGAGGTGAGTGCTAGGGCATCGGAGGAGGTGGCTAGGGGCATCGGAGAGGAGGTGAGTGCTAGGGCATCGGAGGAGGAGGTGAGTGCTAGGGCATCGGAGAGGAGGTGAGTGCTAGGGGCATCGGAGAGGAGGTGAGTGCTAGGGGCATCGGAGGGAGGTGAGTGAGGGGCATCGGAGAGGAGGTGAGTGCTAGGGGCATCGGAGAGGAGGTGAGTGCTAGGGGCATCGGAGAGGAGGTGAGTGCTAGGGGCATCGGAGGAGGAGGGTGAGTGCTAGGGGCATCGGGAGGAGGTGAGTGAGGGGCATCGGGAGGAGGTGAGTGCTAGGGGGCATCGGAGAGAGGAGGCTAGGGCAGTCGAGAGGAGGTGAGTGCTAGGGGCATCGGAGGAGGTGAGTGCTAGGGCATCGGAGAGGAGGTGAGTGCTAGGGGCATCGGAGGAGGTGAGTGTAGGGGGGGAGGAGGTGAGTGCTAGGGGCATCGGAGAGGAGGTGAGTGCTAGGGGCATCGGAGAGGAGGTGAGTGCTAGGGGGCATCGGAGAGGAGGTGAGTGCTAGGGGCATCGGAGAGGAGGTGAGTGCTAGGGCATCGGAGAGGTGAGTGCTAGGGGCATCGGAGAGGAGGTGAGTGCTAGGGGCATCGGAGAGGAGGTGAGTGCTAGGGGCATCGGAGAGGAGGTGAGTGCTAGGGGCATCGGAGAGGAGGTGAGTGCTAGGGGCATCGGAGAGGAGGTGAGTGCTAGGGGCGGAGAGGAGGCGGAGGGATGTGAGTGCTAGGGGCATCGGAGAGGAGGTGAGTGCTAGGGGCATCGGAGAGGAGGTGAGTGCTAGGGGCATCGGAGAGGAGGTGAGTGCTAGGGGCATCGGAGAGGAGGTGAGTGCTAGGGCATCGGAGAGGAGGTGAGTGCTAGGGCATCGAGAGGAGGTGAGTGCTAGGGGCATCGGAGAGGAGGTGAGTGCTAGGGGAGGTGAGGCTAGGGCATCGGAGGAGTGCTAGGGGCGTCTGGAGGAGGTGAGTGCTAGGGGCATCGGGAGGAGGTGAGTGCTAGGGGGCGTCTGAGAGGAGGTGAGTGCTAGGGGCATCGGAGGAGGTGAGTGCTAGGGGCATCGGAGGAGGTGAGTGCTAGGGCATCGGAGAGGGAGTGCTAGGGGCATCGGGAGGAGGTGAGCTAGGGCTCGGAGGAGGTGAGGCTAGGGGCATCGGGGAGGAGGTGAGTGCTAGGGGCATCGGGGAGGAGGTGAGTGCTAGGGGCATCGGGAGGAGGTGAGTGCTAGGGGCATCGGGGAGGAGGTGAGTGCTAGGGCATCGGGGAGGAGGTGAGTGCTAGGGGCATCGGGGAGGAGGTGAGTGCTAGGGGCATCGGAGAGGAGGTGAGTGCTAGGGGCATCGGGGAGGAGGTGAGTGCTAGGGCATCGGGAGAGGAGGTGAGTGCTAGGGGCATCGGAGAGGAGGTGAGTGCTAGGGGCATCGGGAGGAGGTGAGTGCTAGGGGCATCGGGGGAGGAGGGTGAGTGCTAGGGGCATCGGAGAGGAGGTGAGTGCTAGGGCATCGGAGAGGAGGTGAGTGCTAGGGGCATCGGAGAGGAGGTGAGTGCTAGGGCATCGGAGAGGAGGGTGAGTGCTAGGGGCATCGGAGAGGAGGTGAGTGCTAGGCATCGGAGAGGAGGTGAGTGCTAGGGGCATCGGAGGGAGGAGGTGAGTGCTAGGGGCATCGAGGAGTGGTGAGTAGGCTCGGGAGGGATGATCTGGGGACGTGAGAGGTGAGTGCTAGGGGCATCGGAGAGAGGTGAGTGCTAGGGGCATAGGAGGTGCTAGGGGCATCGGGGGGTGAGTGAGGGGCATCGGGGGGAGGAGGTGAGTGCTAGGGGCATCGGGGAGGAGGTGAGTGCTAGGGCATCGGGGAGGAGGTGAGTGCTAGGGGCATCGGGGAGGAGGTGAGTGCTAGGGGCATCGGGGAGGAGGTGAGTGCTAGGGCATCGGGGAGGAGGTGAGTGCTAGGGGCATCGGGGAGGAGGTGAGTGCTAGGGGCATCGGGAGGAGGTGAGTGCTAGGGGCATCGGGGAGGAGGTGAGTGCTAGGGGCATCGGGGAGGAGGTGAGTGCTAGGGCATCGGGGAGGAGGTGAGTGCTAGGGGCATCGGGGAGGAGGTGAGTGCTAGGGGCATCGGGAGGAGGTGAGTGCTAGGGGCATCGGGGAGGAGGTGAGTGCTAGGGGCATCGGGGAGGAGGTGAGTGCTAGGGGCATCGGGGAGGAGGTGAGTGCTAGGGGCATCGGGGAGGAGGTGAGTGCTAGGGGCATCGGGGAGGAGGTGAGTGCTAGGGGCATCGGGAGGAGGTGAGTGCTAGGGGCATCGGGGAGGAGGTGAGTGCTAGGGGCATCTCGGGGAGGAGGTGAGTGCTAGGGGCATCGGGGAGGAGGTGAGTGCTAGGGATCGGGGAGGAGGTGAGTGCTAGGGGCATCGGGAGAGGTGAGTGCTAGGGGCATGGGAGGAGGTGAGTGCTAGGGGCATCGGGGAGGAGGTGAGTGCTAGGGGCATCGGAGAGGAGGTGAGTGCTAGGGGCATCGGAGAGGAGGTGAGTGCTAGGGGCATCGGAGAGGAGGTGAGTGCTAGGGGCATCGGAGAGGAGGTGAGTGCTAGGGGCATCGGAGAGGAGGTGAGTGCTAGGGGCATCGGAGAGGAGGTGAGTGCTAGGGGCATCGGGGGTGCTAGGGCATCGGGGAGGAGGTGAGTGCTAGGGGCATCGGAGAGGAGGTGAGTGCTAGGGGCATCGGAGAGGAGGTGAGTGCTAGGGGCATCGGAGAGGAGGTGAGTGCTAGGGGCATCGGAGAGGAGGTGAGTGCTAGGGGCATCGGAGAGGAGGTGAGTGCTAGGGGCATCGGAGAGGAGGTGAGTGCTAGGGGCATCGGAGAGGAGGTGAGTGCTAGGGGCATCGGAGAGAAGGTGAGTGCTAGGGGCATCGGGGGTGCTAGGGGCATCGGGGAGGAGGTGAGTGCTAGGGGCATCGGGGAGGAGGTGAGTGCTAGGGGCATCGGAGAGGAGGTGAGTGCTAGGGGCATCGGGGAGGAGGTGAGTGCTAGGGGCATCGGGGAGGAGGTGAGTGCTAGGGGCATCGGGGAGGAGGTGAGTGCTAGGGGCATCGGGGAGGAGGTGAGTGCTAGGGGCATCGGGGAGGAGGTGAGTGCTAGGGCATCGGGGAGGAGGTGAGTGCTAGGGGCATCGGGGAGGAGGTGAGTGCTAGGGGCATCGGGGAGGAGGTGAGTGCTAGGGGCATCGGGGAGGAGGTGAGTGCTAGGGGCATCGGGGAGGAGGTGAGTGCTAGGGGCATCGGGGAGGAGGTGAGTGCTAGGGGCATCGGGGAGGAGGTGAGTGCTAGGGGCATCGGGGAGGAGGTGAGTGCTAGGGGCATCGGGGAGGAGGTGAGTGCTAGGGGCATCGGGGAGGAGGTGAGTGCTAGGGGCATCGGGGAGGAGGTGAGTGCTAGGGGCATCGGGGAGGAGGTGAGTGCTAGGGGCATCGGGGAGGAGGTGAGTGCTAGGGGCATCGGGGAGGAGGTGAGTGCTAGGGGCATCGGGGAGGAGGTGAGTGCTAGGGGCATCGGGGAGGAGGTGAGTGCTAGGGGCATCGGGGAGGAGGTGAGTGCTAGGGGCATCGGGGAGGAGGTGAGTGCTAGGGGAGGAGGTGGGTGCCCGGGCATCGGGGAGGAGGTGAGTGCTAGGGGCATCGGGGAGGAGGTGAGTGCTAGGGGCATCGGGGAGGAGGTGAGTGCTAGGGGCATCGGGGAGGAGGTGAGTGCTAGGGGCATCGGGGAGGAGGTGAGTGCTAGGGGCATCGGGGAGGAGGTGAGTGCTAGGGGCATCGGGGAGGAGGTGGGTGCCCGGGCATCGGGGAGGAGGTGGGTGCCCGGGCATCGGGGAGGAGGTGGGTGCCCGGGCATCGGGGAGGAGGTGAGTGTTTGGCCTGGGAAGGAGGTGAGTGCTTAATCGTTGAGGAGGAGGTGAGTGCTCAGGAATCGGGAGTAGGTGGGTGCCCGGGCATCGGGGACGAGATGAGTGTTTGGGCCTGGGAAGGAGGTGAGTGCTTGGGCATCAGGGTGGAGGTGAGTGTCCAGGGAGGAGTTGAGTGCTTGGTTGTCGAGGAGGAGGTAAGTGCTTGGGCGTCGGGGAGGTGGAGTGAGCTCAACCCACTACTGTTATATGTGAATAATGGCTGAATGACACAGCCATCGTCTGCTGGAAAAACAGGGAAAACAGTACCTACTCGGGGCACTTCTTGTCGGTTCTGAATGCCACCTCTGGCCATGGGTGCTTGCGGCTCATTGTTGTGTGTAAGAACAAAAAGGACCTAGCGTCACCTTCACGGGTGCTCAGGAAAAAATTTTTTGTAGAGTTAAAGTAGCCCTGGCACACCGTTTATTTCCCAATAGTAATAACGAAGAAAAATGAAAATCTCTTTTGTATTTTTATTGAAGAAGATGATACAGATGCAGAAAGTCCGCCTATGACAACGTTTCGGCCTTCATTTCGGCCTTCATCTGGTCGGACAGACTGACTATTTGTGGATGGATTTGTAAAATCCTAGGATAATCGCGGAGTCCCGTCAATATTTCAGATTATACTCTGTGATACAGAAGTAATACTTCGCTCTATGCGAGCGTCTGACCAATCCGTACATGTGTGGCCGGATGTATACACAAACTTTAGACAGGGCTGCTGTGTGGCAGATGGCTATCCAAGGAAATATAAGTATCAAAGAACTTGGTTTTAGTTCTTAGTTCATTTCTACATAGTAGAGACGAAGGGTAGTGGTGCCACAAGTTACATATTGCATGAGATCCGGGGTACTATGTCTTAGACTTAGTTCATATGCACAAGGCAGAAAGGCCCACCTCACCGGACGCACAGGGCACGCAAGCGGTCTTCACACACACTGATTTCCTTACCTGCCTCACCGCTGTATCCCCAAGCCCCATTGGCAACTAAACAAACCGGATTTCTGAGGCATAGAGCTCCTGTTCCCAGGCACCTGTGGACTCCAATCATTCACTCTTTCTGCCTTGTGCATATGAACTAAGTCTTAGACATAGTACCCCGGATCTCATGCAATATGTAACTTGTGGCACCGCTGCCCTTCGTCTCTACTATGTAGAAATGAACTAAGAACTAAAACCAAGTTCTTTGATACTTATATTTCCTTGGATAGCCATCTGCCACACAGCAGCCCTGTCTAAAGTTTGTGTATACATCCGGCCACACATGTACGGATTGGTCAGACGCTCGCATAGAGCGAAGTATTACTTCTGTATCACAGAATAGGTCTATAAGTATAATCTGAAATATTGACGGGACTCCGCGATTATCCTAGGATTTTACAAATCCATCCACAAATAGTCAGTCTGTCCGACCAGATGAAGGCCGAAATGAAGGCCGAAACGTTGTCATAGGCGGACTTTCTGCATCTGTATCATCTTCTTCAATAAAAATACAAAAGAGATTTTCATTTTTCTTCGTTATTACTATTGGGAAATAAACGGTGTGCCAGGGCTACTTTAACTCTACATTGTTGTGTGTAGACCGCAAAGGCCGATGGTCTGATCCCAAAGAAGAGCTACTATAGCTCAATATGCTGAAGAACTGAAAAAGGGCTCCTTCCCGTTCAATCAAATTTCTCCACTGGCTGCAGTTTGCTTTTGAAGCACAAACAGTGCTGTACTCTCCTTCCCTGGGTCCACAGGTTTATGTCTGGCATTGGCTGTGGCTCTGATGTCAGCAGCCAGTCAGTGAGCACAGCGACACAGGGCCATTCCATCCAAAAAACTGATCTCCAGGGTTAGATCTAGGTCTATAAGCTCGCGAGGTAAGAAGTCAGTTTGACACGACTCTCCCTCAAGAGGTTTTGAGTAGTCGCCATGTGACCCCTCATTTGCAATTTGCACACTTGCGTTCACGTGCCGACTAGCTGCTCATGCTAATTCAATGTTCAGTGGAAAATTACAGCTCCTGCTTCATTGTGATAAACAGAAAGAAAAGCTAGATGTCACATTACAGTAGCTACTACAATCGCATGCGTGGCCATATTTTGACTCCTGACACCAGCAAACAGAGCTAAAGCCTGACAGTGAGTATTTTACACGCTTTTAGGATTGGACATGCTACAATGATTATTGTTCTAATTAAAGGGCTTTTTCTAGGCTTGTGGTGAAAGTCTTCAGTGACTCTAGATGACTGCAGACTTCTGAATTCTCGCAGCTCGCATACTACACACTTTCTACAGCACCGTCAGCAAGTGTAGACTGTTATGTGAGCACAAGTGTGAAATTTCCATACTTTAGCAATATTCCGAAATACTGGCCTCACTCAGCTCACTTGTATTGAGCGAGGACACTCGTGTCTAGTCGTCACGTGACCGCATGTATGTAAATCTGATACTTGTAGGTTAATGACCTCCCGCTTTCACCTCGGCACCAAAAACTCTTAGTCGCTTGCAGTGCGAGTGCTGTGAGATTCTGAAGTCTATAATGTAGCATCATGTGTTATTAAAACATAACCTTTAATATATAGTCTAACATAGACAAACTAGACATAAAGTGATCCTCTACCCATTAAAACCGAAATTGGTCCAGAAACCTGACACAAAAGAAATATGTATCAGGCTAATCTCAAATAAGGGAATTATTGTATTCCCCTCAAGGACCTAAGAAGGAGAAAGGTGGGGTTACGTATACGCATGTGTGTGTACCATATATCAATTTACCAATCCTGGGTGGACATAAACGCTATCAAAGATTTATCTGTATGATTCCTCGCCGTACGTGCACAGATTAATGTTATCATAGCGTATGCACGACTAGAATGACAACAGTGTTGTCCTATAGATAACCATGGGGTACTACCAATCAATATTAAGTCAATACAATCTAGGAACACACATATGCAATAACTCACTCATAAATGTTCATAGTCACCCACATATGAAGCTAATACACTTGTTTATACTGTAATATAGCCCACACCCATGGGACACTATCCTAAGATGTTCTATGAATTGATATCGAGTAACCTCAAACAATAATGAGATACAATCACACATATGCAAACATGTATTTACTTGATGATATTCCCATATGGTGTATGTGACATCCGTCACCTAAATTTTTAACTGGTGACCTAACTAATATTAAATTATAATGTAACCCACATTCAAAGAACTATCAAACCAACCTGTGTAGAAGTATTTAAAGCCATGGGGCACCAATATGTACCCTAGGAATGATCCAAGTCGGGTATCCCATACCTACTACAGGTTGTACATATTCAGAGTGTGGATTTTAAGGTTATTATAATAGTAACCCTACACCATTACTAACAATTCCAAATTTGTACACAAACACACATTGTGTCAAATATCAGATCACACATATGCACATATATGCCCACTCAAAAGTGGAATGATCTCACCACAATCCTCGTGTTTTCCAAAGGAAAACCCACACTTCTGCGATCTATGGTCCAAACATGTTCAGGCTGTGAAGGGGGTCCGGTCGCTCTCCCTGTATGGGACTATGCTGACCCTTTTTTCCCACAAGATCCCGCCCTTACAAGGGCAGTCCACACAATCACCTGGATGTAATGGGACGTAGTTTTGCAGGAGCTCCTTGGAAAATAGGACAGACCGGTAAGGGCTCCTTCAGACGACCGTTCCATTTGTCCTGGTCAGTTCCTGTTTTTTTGCGGACCTACTGACAAGACCATCGTTTCAATGTCTTTTGTGTAGGATCGGATGTTACACAGAAGCACTTCTGTGTGCCATCAGTTCCTACAGAAAACACATCGGATGCCGTATGTTTGGTTCTGTTATTATGGAACATGTCCTATTCTGTTCTGTAATTGCGGACAGTGACACAATACAAGTCAAAGGGTCCACAAAATTCCTGGAAGCCAAACGGAAGCACTTCCGTGTGGCCTCCGTCGAATGCCCCTGCAGTCTGTGTCCTGCTTCCGTGCCAGCCTGGCTGCTGTTCGCTCTGCAGCGTGTCAGCATCTGCTTGCACAGCAGTGTGCGAGCAGCCAACGAGATGGCAAGCGCTGCCGTCAAGAAGGTAGCGAAGTTCATTACCTGCTGTGCAGAAGTCCGCTGCACTCCTGACGTCAGCGTTTGTCACTGACTTCCATGTTTTCACCTTAAGTCTCGCGGGCGGCCCGAGACTGTGACTAGCGGTGACGTCACGTGCAGCTCGCGATACTTCGCTTGCGAACGCAGCAGACAATGGAAGTCAGTGGCAAGCGCTGACGTCAGGAGTGCAGCGGACTTCATTACCGCAGGTAATGTACCTAGCCAACCTCATAAAGTCGGCACTCGTCATGCTCTGCGGTGACCTAGCCTGACAATGATTTTCACTCAGGTCACTGCACTGCTCTCTCAGCCAATGGGGAACATTCTGTTCTTCATTGACTGGGACAATGAGTATGGATCATTATGAAAACGCCTCATTGGATTACGCCGGACCCGGGCTTGATCTTTCTTTCCAATATATTGGTGAAAGAGGGAATATTTTGAGGAGTGTCTTTTCAAATAAAAATTTGTTGGCTTTTTTTTTTTTTAAATTTCTTTTTATTGCTAACTGGGTTAGTTATGTCGGATATCTGATAGATGCCGTGACATCTCTAACCTCCGGGCTTGATTCCAGGTGACATTACACAGCTGGTATCGACCACATATACAGTTAGGTCCAGAAATATTTGGACAGTGACACAATTTTCGCGAGTTGGGCTCTGCATGCCACCACATTGGATTTGAAATGAAACCTCTACAACAGAATTCAAGTGCAGATTGTAACGTTTAATTTGAAGGTTTGAACAAAAATATCTGATAGAAATTGTAGGAATTGTACACATTTCTTTACAAACACTCCACATTTTAGGAGGTCAAAAGTAATTGGACAAATAAACCAAACCCAAACAAAATATTTCTATTTTCAATATTTTGTTGCGAATCCTTTGGAGGCAATCACTGCCTTAAGTCTGGAACCCATGGACATCACCAAACGCTGGGTTTCCTCCTTCTTAATGCTTTGCCAGGCCTTTACAGCTGCAGCCTTCAGGTCTTGCTTGTTTGTGGGTCTTTCCATCTTAAGTCTGGATTTGAGCAAGTGAAATGCATGCTCAATTGGGTTAAGATCTGATGATTGACTTGGCCATTGCAGAATGTACCACTTTTTTGCACTCATGAACTCCTGGGTAGCTTTGGCTGTATGCTTGGGGTCATTGTCCATCTGTACTATGAAGCGCCGTCCGATCAACTTTGCGGCATTTGGCTGAATCTGGGCTGAAAGTATATCCCGGTACACTTCAGAATTCATCCGGCTACTCTTGTCTGCTGTTATGTCATCAATAAACACAAGTGACCCAGTGCCATTGAAAGCCATGCATGCCCATGCCATCACGTTGCCTCCACCATGTTTTACAGAGGATGGGGTGTTCCTTGGATCATGTGCCGTTCCCTTTCTTCTCCAAACTTTTTTCTTCCCATCATTCTGGTACAGGTTGATCTTTGTCTCATCTGTCCATAGAATACTTTTCCAGAACTGAGCTGGCTTCATGAGGTGTTTTTCAGCAAATTTAACTCTGGCCTGTCTATTTTTGGAATTGATGAATGGTTTGCATCTAGATGTGAACCCTTTGTATTTACTTTCATGGAGTCTTCTCTTTACTGTTGACTTAGAGACAGATACACCTCCTTCACTGAGAGTGTTCTGGACTTCAGTTGATGTTGTGAACGGGTTCTTCTTCAGCAAAGAAAGTATGCGGCAATCATCCACCACTGTTGTCATCCGTGGACGCCCAGGCCTTTTTGAGTTCCCAAGCTCACCAGTCAATTCCTTTTTTCTCAGAATGTACCCGACTGTTGATTTTGCTACTCCAAGCATGTCTGCTATCTCTCTGATGGATTTTTTCTTTTTTTTCAGCCTCAGGATGTTCTGCTTCACCTCAATTGAGAGTTCCTTAGACCACATGTTGTCTAGTCACAGCAACAGCTTCCAAATGCAAAACCACACACCTGTAATCAACCCCAGACCTTTTAACTACTTCATTGATTACAGGTTAACGAGGGAGACTCCTTCAGAGTTAATTGCAGCCCTTAGAGTCCCTTGTCCAATTACTTTTGGTCCCTTGAAAAAGAGGAGGCTATGCATTACAGAGCTATGATTCCTAAACCCTTTCTCCGATTTGGATGTGAAAACTCTCATATTGCAGCTGGGAGTGTGCACTTTCAGCCCATATTATATATATAATTGTATTTCTGAACATGTTTTTGTAAACAGCTAAAATAACAAAACTTGTGTCACTGTCCAAATATTTCTGGACCTGACTGTAGTTTGCCACCGCACCAAGGTAACGGGATGAATGAGCTGGGTCCAAGCACCAGGATTGGTGCATCAAATGGATGTGCCACTTCTGGGGCGGCTGCGGTCTGCTATTTTTAGGCTGGACAGCGTCCAATAACCGTGGACCTCACTAGTCTTAAAATATCAGGCCACAGCTATCTGCTTTACCTTGGCTGGTGATCCAATTGGGGGGGGGGGGGAACCCCACTTTTTTTTTTTTTGTTTGTTTTAAATTATTTAATTTAAAATAACAGAGTGGGGTGCCCTCTGTTTTACCAGCCAAGGTGAAGCTGCCAGCTGTGGTCTGCAGGTTGCAGCTGTCTGCTTTACACTAGCTGGCTACAAAAAGAAGGGGGGACCCAATGTGTTTTTGTTTTTAGTTTTTTTTTTTAATTTATTTGGCAAAGTACAAGGCCAAACACCCTTTAGTGCCACATGAAAGGCTCTAAAGGGTGCAAGATTACAAAATGCAGGGGAGTGGGACATTACATATGTCTTTCTCATCTATATATGACTAGTACTGACATATTGAGGTTAGCTAAGTTCATCATCTGCCGTGATGAGCTCTGCTGAATTCATGACATCAGTGTTCGTCACAGAGTTCTATGGTCCGTCTTGTTTTCACATCAAGTATAGCGGGCTGTGACTAGCGATGACGTCGCTCAGGTGATGTGCGGTCACAGCTGGAGTCCTCCACTGGTGACCGGAAATCACCTGAGTGACGTCTCTGCTGACCACGTGGCTCACTTCACTTGCGGCCTGAGTCTCACAGCAGGCAGTCATGTTCTATGGCTCTCGCTGTGATATTCAGATGTAGAAGTGTTGGAAGTGTCATGGGACCTCGTGTGGATTGCGTCGGACCTGGAGGGGTGTTTGGGGTGTTAATAAAGTGGTGAAAGAAGGTGCTTTTTTGTCTTTTATTTCAAATAAAGTATTTTTTAGGTGTTTGTGTTTATTTACTTTAACTTACAGATTAATGATGGGGGTTGCCTCATAGACGCCTGCTATCACTACTCTAAGACTTAATAGCAGCCCATAGCTGCCACTAACTCCTTATTACCCTGATTGCCACCGCACCAGGGCAGTCGGGAAGAGCCTGGTAAAGTCCCGGGACTGTTGCATCTAACAGATGCGGCAAGTCCGGGCGGCTGCTGGCTGATATTTTTAGGCTGGGGGGCTCCTGATAATGTGGGTCTCCCCAGCGTGAGAAGACCAGCCTCCAGCTTTGAGGCTTTATTTTGGCTGGGTATCAAAATTGGGGGCAACTGCAGTGTTGTGTGTGTGTGTGTGTGTGTTTTTTTTTTTTTTTTTTTTACATGATTTTTTTTATTTTACTGTACGATATAGGACCGCCCACCGGCGGCTGTGATTGGTAGCAGTCAGACATCTGTCACTCAGTGAGCCAGGGAAGCAGTGAATATGTATGAGCCTAATCAGTGGCCAGCTTGGGAAGAAAAAAGAGCTGCCGTTGGAGCAGTGTGAGTCGTCTCTGTGATCGGTTAGTATGTAGCGCTTGTTCCTACCCCTTGGCGCCGGATTCTATTCCCCATAGACTTTATATGGGGACGAGCATCTGGCCAAATACCATAGACTGTATGTAACCCTCATTCCATTTTTTTTTTTTTGCGGTCCGCAGAAAAAACGGAAGTGACACGGCTCGTATACGGAATGGAATGAATGCAGTTGTCACGGATGCATCCTTGGAGAAACAGGACCATTTTTTGCGGACTGCAAAAACGGAACGTTCGTGTGAATGTAGCCTAAGTCAGTCACATTTCAGTGAAATCAACCTGTTCAGCTGTGAACAAACACTGATTGTGAATCAATTTGTCCTCCTGTTGTGCAAATGGCACAGACAACAGGTAGAATTGATAGGCTATTAGCAAGACACCCCCTATAAAGGAGTGCTTCTGCAGATGGTGACCACAGACCATTTCTCTGTTCTCATCCTTTTTGGCTGTTATTTTGGTCACTTTTGTATTTTATTGCTCTCACCCTCAGAGGTAGCATGAAGGAGTGTCTACAACCTACAGAGGTTGCAAAGGTAGTGCAGCTTATCCAGGATGGCACATCAGTGCGAGCTGTGGCAAGAAGGTTAGCTGTGTCTGTCAGCACAGTGTCAAGAACATGGAGCAGATTCCAGGAGTTGACTGATGTGTTAATCCAGGTCTGGGAAGAGATCCCTCAGGAGAACATCCGCTGCCTCAGCGGGAGCATGCCCAGGCATTGTTGAGAGGGCATACAGGCACGTGGAGGCCACACACACTACTGAGCCTCGTTTCCTTGTCTTGAGGCATCTCCACTGAAGTTGGATCAGCCTGTAGTTTGATTTTTCTCTTTGATTTTGAGTATCACTCCAAATACAGATCTCTATGGGAAATTATTTTTTTATTTACATGTTTTATTGTCCTCAATGTAATGAATAAAGATTTGGAACTGGAATATTCCATTCACTGAGATCTAGGATGTGGTATTTTAGTGTTCACTTTATTTTTTTGTGATGTGTATTTATTGGAATACAACGTTAGAACACAAAAAACTTTAATAAATTGTAAATGTGCAATACACTGTGCAGTAAGTGGGGAAAAAAAGTTTTCAAAAAAAATGTATGTAATAACATTTGTGCAGTCTATAAATTTGTTCTGAGAAATTGTTTGGCCTCCATCAGATCGTCCTTCATAGATGACCTAATTATTTTAAGGCCAGAGAAGAACCTCTCTACACTAAGGTTGGTGCCAAAGCTGTAACCACATGGGCAACATCTCTAACATCAGGTTATAAAGCAATTGCCTCATCCAGAGTCAGTTTTAATAAACGGTTGAACTCTTCTACTTCTCTGTGAGCAAGTGCAATATTTTGCTGAAATATTGTCAGTCTGTTTGCTATGGGAGTGGAATCTTTTTCCCTGTGTCAACGCTTTGCTGCTCTATGTCATCCAAATACTTTTCAAAATTAAACTCATCTGATGAGGCTGAAGATATAGCAGCAGTAGCATTTGATTACACATGTCCTCTTGCTCTTGGCAGTCCTGTAGCCACTCATCCTAACTGCTACCACGGTCAGAGCTTCTTTTCCTTTAGTAAGCTGTTGATCATCCAGCAATATACGATGACTTGGGTCTACATGCACAACTTCCAGAAGAATTTTATTTTCTAATAGTAGCGTCTCTCTCCGTTTCATTGAAGCAGCAATGCCATCTGCTATTAAACCTCCTCTTTGGGACAAGAAAAACATCAAATTCTTCTACTTCTTTATGAAAATGCCAGGAGTTAAATCCTCAGCTTGTAGTTTTTTTTTAGTCCTGAATTGTAGAAAAAAGACCTCGCGTCACCACATAGGTGCTCAGAAGAAAGAACGTTAATAAAAGGGGGGTAACTCCGGCACACTAATCGTTTCCAGTGGGTATTTGAAGTAAATACACGAAAAAATTGATTTCAGATCCTTTTCTTTTATTAGTGCAAAAAATCGTGAAGAAAGTGCTGTACAAAATAATGTCCGCCAGGTGACGACGTTTCGGACTGAAAGGCCTTCCTCAGGTCGGACAGACTAGATTCAGCAGGTTATATGTAGGGTACATATGTACGTGATCAACCATATATATAGTCACAAAGGTCGAAGCGGCAAAAGTGCAGGATTATTCAATTGAAGATGAGTATTTGCAGCAGTTTGCTGTATATGGAGGAGACTGGTCAAACAAGCAATCAAGTAGACTATATTGTGACTAAAGACTGAAGACAGGAAAGTGGATGTCCTCAGGGTTGGTAAGGATGATCTCAATTGGTATATGTGAATCCCGCACGGTCTGGTATCACATAGGAAATGTGGGTCTCTAATGATGTATTGCTGTACCTGAGTTAGAGAGCAAAGGGGGTTTACCACATCAGCACGGAAGTATCCCAGGTAAACATATGTGTAAATAGATAGATGTAGGTCTCTGGATGGCTGTGACTTCAAGGGGTTAACCTGGGAAAGGGGTCCATAGGTTATGTTTGGCAAGAGTCCAGAGACTCTTCTACTCCTTTATGAAAATGCCTGGAGTTAAATCCTCAGCTTGTAGTTTTTTAGTCACTGTAAATGGGTGATGAAGCAATTCCTTCAATTCAGCCACCTGTGTCCATTGACCAAAAATAATATTCAGCACATACTGCATTGAATTACTGTACCTAATTTATTATATGAGTCGGTCCATTTTATTCCGACTCCACAGCCCTGACCAGAACCACCAGCTGAACAAGAATGCATTACCAGGACCACCATCAGTTAATAGTACATCAATTACAATATCAGGTCAGTCCCATATACATTTGTATCGTATGCCCCTGTAATCCCAGTAGGTCCTTAACAGTAAGCAAGAGATGCTGGAAGTGGTATTTTATGTCATCATCAGACATATCACACCTGCTCCCTTTACTGTTTCCGCACCCACCCTCCCCCTCACTCCTCATACTGTGTCCATACCCTTCCCCCTCCCCACCTCCTCATACTTTGTCCGCACCCATGCCTCCCCTTGTTCACTATACGGTTTCCTCACACACATGTACATCCCCATACTGTACATTCTCCACCCTCGGTCAACATAATGTCTGCACTAGCCATATTATTTCCTCATATATCCCCCCCGCATATATTCCCATGTGTCTGCACCAATTCCCGCCCTCCTCCATACTGTTTCCTCATATATTACCACCACCCTCCCGCCCTGTAATGTGTCCACAGCAATCCTCCCCCTCCCCCCGCTCACAGTACTGTTTTGTCATACTTTCCACCCTTAATCACTCCCTATACTGTCTGCATTTATCTCCCTCAATACTGTTTCATCATACATCGTCCACCTCACTCCCCAAACTGTGTCCACACCCATTCCAGCCACCCTCACTTTCCATACTGTCTCTTCATACATCTCCCATGCTGATAATGCACCCATCCCTACCTACTTGGTCCTCATGCTGTGTCTGTACCCTTCCCTTGCTCTCCATACTGTGTTTGTACCCATTTCCCAACTTCCCCCAGCTCCTCATACTATTTTCTTAAATTTCATCTGCTCTCTATTACAATAACTTTTCAATGTCTTCTGCTCCATTGGAGTGCTTACCACACGCCTGTGGAGCACCAAAGAGTGACGTCGGCAGCACAATCAGATGACCTGATCACGCTGCTAATGTTGCCCTGATCCAGAAGTACTTGTGGCCAGGGCTTCTTCAATTGATCTTGCGCCGGTACTTAGAGCCGGAGTTCTTTGCGTTTTCTAAGGCAGCTGACAGCCGGCTCAGAGAATGGCCAAATCCCTAATGCTAGCTGTACCCTTGCTGAGCTCAGGGATTCGCTGCCTATCTGTGAAGGTGATGTCAATGCCAGACACTGGGAATAGCGCTGACACTCAACGGTGGACCGAGAAAAGGCAAATAAAATACTGCAGCCAGTGGAGAAGTTTATAGGGAACAACCCAATTTTATGCTGGTAATAGTAGAAAAGGATCAGAACACAGTGCATAATAACTGTGACAAGTTGTAGTGCCCATGTTGTTGACCCCTGTCCACTACCAAAAAAATACACTTTGCACACGAGCATTAGAACTGGACCACGGAACAATTGAAAAGGGTGACCTTGTGATTTATTCTATTTGTTTTTGCATTTTATCAGTGGCTAGGTGCATGTGCATTATTTACCTGTAGAAGAGCTAGCACAAGAATTCACTATGAAAAAGAGGCAAGCTGGCGGTGTGGCATGTTTTGGCTAATAGTTCTCTAGGAAACCTTGGATACAACAGATGGATTTTACTTTGACACAAGCCACCTGCCTAAACATTGCTGCAAGCCAAATACATCCTATCAATGGCTTTCAGCTGGGTAGTGTTTTTTGTTTGTTTTTTTTGTTTTGTTTTTTTTAATTTGGCACATCCTCATCAAGCTTTTGTTTAAGAATAGGGTCAGTACTGTAGACCTTGACCTTGGCCGGTCTTTAGTGAAATGCCATGATTTGCCAGGAGGATCTTCACAATGTTAGGCACTTGGTCTGTGATCTAGAGGTAAGGCTTCATTCAGACATCGCCTGACTGCCCTAATGGAAGATGTGAGCAGAGAAGTCTCGGGCATGTTGGAATTCATCATGCTGTTGAGCAATCTCCTGATGGTGAACCTATGTATGGGGGATCTGACAAGCAGCTGGTGGCTGGATTAGCTCTATAAGGTTTGTGGCTTTGCTTGCTTTAGGAACTAGCTGTAAATTTATACGCTTATTGGCTTCTGGGATTTTTCCAGTTTACATTATAAGGATATGAATAGCTACACAATTAGGCAGATGTGGATAAAGTGGCCATATTGGCAGGCTACCAGACTTCCCAGAAAGGTACATCATTAAATTAATTTAATCTTAACACAGCAACTGTCTGTCAATAATTGTCTCAAGGATAAAATTGCTAGTCATTCTGTAAACCTCAGATCTAGAAGTGGTATACAGTTCCTGCAAACATAATCCAATATCTCATTGTTGTCATGTTCTATGGGTATGAGAGATGAAGTCTTCCCAATTGTGATTGTCCTGTCCTCTTATTACTCTAGGAGGTCTGTGCCTTGCTAGTTCAAGCTTGTCGCCTGGTTCAACTGAGTCAAGAACATCTTGTCAGCAAAGTGTGCCAGCTTATACATTATTTGCTCAACAGACTTCAGGTAAGAAACATATTTTAGACACATCCGGTCATCTCATTGGCTTTTCACATTTTAAAGGACGTGCTATTCTCTAGTAAAGATGTGAGAAGCCATTGAATCTCACCATGAAGTTGTTATCCTGGGAATACTGCCTAAAGGCATTCAATGCCCTCTGCTGGTAAAGATATAGCAGAAGAGATTGCGCACTCTACATGCCATGGGCAAGATCAACCACTGCATGTAGGGCTATGTGCCCACATTGCGTTCTGTCCCTGCAGGAATTTCTGCAGCGATTTGAACAGCACACGTGCGATTCAAATCGCTGCAGAAACAGTCTGTAATGAAAAGCCGATTTCATGCGCTCTGGATGCAGCCTCTCCCATAGACAGAGCGGCACCTGCATACGCCACGTGGGCATGGATTAGGCACAATCTTCATAGATTGTGCTGGGGACGCAGGACGCAGCGTAACTGCATAAAAACACGCTACGTGGGCACACAGCCTAAGAATGAGGGCTACCCACAATGTGGTCACTGGTGCCGATATCTGCCATGCAAACCATAGGCCTAACAATGGCATCGGGGTCTTCCATATATCACAGTCCAATAAGAAACTGAGGCTTGGTCAATTGCGCTGCCTGTCTGTATATGGCTACAGGCCCTGCGGTTAAAGATCACTATGAGCCGTTGCTGCATTGAAGTGTAATGCAAGTGTATGGGTCACATTGCAACCTAATGTGCAAGTCATAAGATATCCATCAGGGGCCACTTTTTTTTTTTATTTTTTTTTTTAAATACATGATTAGTTCAGTGTATTACCAATGCGATCTAAGGATCAAGTTTTCAAGTGAGACAAATGTATATTTTGGAAAAAAAACAACCTTTTTTTTCCTTTTTTATAAAAAACCCTTTCCGCTGAAGTCAGTTTTCACCTTCCTTAATACGCCAAATTTTTGAAATTTGAAAAGTGTCACTTTCTGTGGCAACAACTCTTGAATGCTTCTACGTATCCCAATTATGCTAAGATTGCTTTTCTGTAACCCCTTCTGTTTTCTTCATTGTAAATTCAGGTCAATATGATTTGCGTTTAATGAAAAACATTGAAATTGTATGAAAATTCTCAATTTTCATACTTTGAATTTGTATATTTGAATTACCTTAGAGTGGGGATGACCTTTTTCTTCGGCCCCCAGGCAGATTTCCAGGGACCGCAGTGCACGGGCGGCAGCCACGTCCTGCCGGCCCTTTAAACCCTGCACACAAAGTTTAATGCTGAACGCTGTGATTATTACACTGGAGGATTACATCCTCACTCTGGCCTGTGCCAGCGTGTGGATGTACTTTGTGGGCAGGGTAGGCTCGCAATGCACTCACTTCTAACGGAAGTGGAACGGCTGCCGCAGCGTCCCTCAGGGCTGTCCTTGCTGCCCAGGGCTCTCTGTGCCCCCCAGCCTCCACCAGGGCTCTCTGTGCCCCCCAGCCTCCACCAGGGCTCTCTGTGCCCCCCAGCCTCCACCAGGGCTCTCTGTGCCCCCCAGCCTCCACCAGGGCTCTCTGTGCCCCCCAGCCTCCACCAGGGCTCTCTGTGCCCCCCAGCCTCCACCAGGGCTCTCTGTGCCCCCCAGCCTCCACCAGGGCTCTCTGTGCCCCCCAGCCTCCACCAGGGCTCTCTGTGCCCCCCAGCCTCCACCAGGGCTCTCTGTGCCCCCCAGCCTCCACCAGGGCTCTCTGTGCCCCCCAGCCTCCACCAGGGCTCTCTGTGCCCCCCAGCCTCCACCAGGGCTTTCTGTGCCCCCCAGCCTCCACCAGGGCTCTCTGTGCCCCCCAGCCTCCACCAGGGCTCTCTGTGCCCCCCAGCCTCCACCAGGGCTCTCTGTGCCCCCCAGCCTCCACCAGGGCTCTCTGTGCCCCCCAGCCTCCACCAGGGCTCTCTGCGCCCCCCCAGCCTCCACCAGGGCTCTCTGCGCCCCCCCAGCCTCCACCAGGGCTCTCTGCGCCCCCCCCAGCCTCCACCAGGGCTCTCTGCGCCCCCCCCAGCCTCCACCAGGGCTCTCTGCGCCCCCCCCCAGCCTCCACCAGGGCTCTCTGCGCCCCCCCCCAGCCTCCACCAGGGCTTTCTGTGCCCCCCCAGCCTCCACCAGGGCTCTCTGTGCCCCCCCCAGCCTCCACCAGGGCTCTCTGTGCCCCCCCCCCAGCCTCCACCAGGGCTCTCTGTGCCCCCCCCAGCCTCCACCAGGGCTCTCTGTGCCCCCCCAGCCTCCACCAGGGCTCTCTGTGCCCCCCCAGCCTCCACCAGGGCTCTCTGTGCCCCCCCAGCCTCCACCAGGGCTCTCTGTGCCCCCCCCAGCCTCCACCAGGGCTCTCTGTGCCCCCCCCAGCCTCCACCAGGGCTCTCTGTGCCCCCCCAGCCTCCACCAGGGCTCTCTGTGCCCCCCCCAGCGACGTCTAGTTTTTGCGGCCCTCCCCCGTGATGTACAGGGTGAGCCATAAGTATGGATACACCCTAATAAAATGGAAGTGGTTGCTGATAACACCTTATGGTTTGTGGCATATTACTACATGGGAGGGGCCAAACATTTGAGGACAGCTGACGCCCATGGCGGTCCTCTGCAAAGCCGCCATTTTGAATTCAACTTCACTTTCTTTAATGGGAAGGAGGTCATGTGACAAACACAGAGAATTAACAAGAAAAACAATGGTGTGCTAATTTTTAACGTAGCTTTATTCATTATCAAGTTTTTGACACGTTTGTGACATTGGATAAACGACAGTAACCTACGAAAGGATGTGCTCAAAGTGCTGTCCATTGTGTTGAATTGTCAACACGATTCTCTTCTCCCACTCTTGACACACAGAGAGCAATACCGCAGAAGAAATGCTACCACAGGGCTCCTGTATCCGTTGTTTCAGGTGCCCCACATCCTGGATCTGCAGTATTGCTCTTGGTGTGTCAAGAGTTGTATAAGAGAATCGCGTTGACAATTCAACACAATGGGCAGCACTTTGAGCTTATCCTTTAGTGGGTTAAACTCATTGTTCCATGTCACAAACGTATCAATAACTCAGTAATGAATAAAGCGATGTTAAAAATAAGCACACCATTGTTTTTCTTGTGCAATTCTGTGTTTGATGTGTCACATCACCCCCTTCCCATTGAAAAAAGTAAAGTTGAATTAAAAATGGCGGCTTTGCAGATGGCCACCATAGGCGTCACCCGGCCTCAAATGTTTGACCCCTCCCATGTACTAATATGTCACAAACGGTAAGGTGAGATCAGCAACCACTTCCATTTTATCAGGGTGTATCCATACTTATTGCCCACACTGTATTTTTCCCAGCCCTCCCCTGTGATGTATATATGCCCACAGCCTCTCCTGTGATGTATATTCCTCCTAGCCATTCTGTAATATATATGCCCCCAGCATCTCCTGTGATGTACAGTGCCTTGCGAAAGTATTTCCCCCCCCCCCTTGAATTTTTCAACCTTTTTTCACATTTCAGGCTTCAAACATAAAGATAAAATTAAATTTTTTTATGGTAAAGAATCAACAACAAGCGGGACACAATTGTGAAGTTGAACGAAATTTATTGCTTATTTTAAACTTTTATAAAAAAAAATAATAAACTGAAAATTGGGACGTGCAATATTATTCGCCCTCTTTAAGTTAATACTTTGTAGCGCCACCTTTTGCTACGATTACAGCTGCAAGTCACTTGGGGTATGTCTCTATCAGTTTTGCACATCGAGAGACTGAAATTCTCGCCCATTCTTCCTTTTGCAAACAGCTCGAGCTGAGTGAGGTTGGATGGAGAGCGTTTGTGAACAGCAGTTTTCAGCTCTTTCCACAGATTCTCGATTTGATTCAGGTCTGGACTTTGACTTGGCCATTCTAACACCTGGATATGTTTATTTGTGACGCATTCCATTGTAGATTTTGCTTTGTTTTGGATCATTGTGTTGAAAGACAAATCTCCGTCCCAGTTCTCAGGTCTTTTGCAGACTCTAACAGGTTTTCTTCAAGAATGGTCCTGTATTGGCTCCATCTATCTTCCCATCAATTTTATCCATCTTCCCTGTCCCTGCTGAAGAAAAGCAGGCCCAAACTCATCACCCTGAACACACCATCCCCACTGTCAAACTACTACACCACCATGTTTGACAGTGGGGATGGTGTGTTCAGGGTGATGAGCTGTGTTGCTTTTACGCCAAACATATCGTTTGGCATTGTGCCCAAATAGTTTGATTTTGGTTTCATCTGACCAGAGCACCTTCTTCCACATGTTTGGTGTGTCTCTCAGGTGGCTTGTGGCAAACTTTAAACAACACTTTTTATGGATATCTTTGAGAAATGGCTTTCTTATTTCCACTCTTCCATAAAGGCCAGATTTGTGCAGTGTATGATTGATTGTTGTCCTATGGACAGACTCTCCCACCTCAGCTGTAGATCTTTGCAGTTCATCCAAAGTGATCATGGGCCTCTTGGCTGCATCTCTGATCAGTCTTCTCCTTGTTTGAGGTGACATTTTTGAGGGACGTCCAGGTCTTGCTAGATTTGCAGTGGTATGATACTCCTTCCATTTCAATATGATCGCTTGCACAGTGCTTCTTGGGATGTGGAAATCTTTTTGTAACCAAAACCGGCTTTAAACTTCTCCACAACAGCATCACGGACCTGCCTGTTGTGTTCCTTGGTCTTCGTGATGCTCTCTGCGCTTTAAACCGAACACTGAGACTATCACAGAGCAGGTTCCATTTTACGGAGACTTGATTACACACAGGTGGCTTATATTTATCATCATCAGTCATTTAGGACAACATTGGATCATTCAGAGATCCTCACTGAACTTCTGGAGTGAGTTTGCTGCACTGTAAGTAAAGGGGACGAATAATATTGCACACCCCAATTTTCAGTTTATTATTTTTTACAAAAGTTTAAAATAAGCAATAAATTTCGTTCAACTTTACAATTGTGTCCCATTTGTTGTTGATTCTTTACCATAAAATTAAAATTTTTATCTTTTATGTTTGAAGCCTGAAATGTGGGAAAAGGTTGAAAAATTCAAGGGGGCCGAATACTTTCGCAAGGCACTGTATATGCCCCCAGCCCCTACTGTGATGTGTTTGCATCCAGTGTATGTATATGCCCCCAGCATCTCCTATGTGGTGTTTATACAACAGTCCCCGCCGACACAAACCTGGAAAAAAAGTTGTGAGTAGCAACAAGATCAAAATCTCAGCTGCAAGAAGAAGCTCCAGCCACTATACTGTAGTGAGTTAATTGTTTGACCAAACATACCAGGGTAATTTTCAAGTTGATCATTTTGTGCGGCCCCCGAATGATGGAAGAAATTTCCAGCTGGCCCCTGGCAGAAAAAAGGTTCCCCACCCCTACCTTAGAGGGAACCAGTCATGCCCCCTATGCTTTCCAACCCTGCAGCATTGATACATGTGTGCCCAAATTCCCTCCCTAACCAGCCCTGTATAATTTTATTCACTAATATGAATGTTTAAAAAAAGACATAAACTTTGCTTTACCTATGCTAATTAGCTAATTAGTTTGACTAGTCGAATGGGCATTAATTCCACTAGTCGGTCTTCTGTCCATGTTATTACGCTCCTGTGGGCATGATAACATAATTTCCATGAGCCGGTTTCACTGCCAGCTCCTGGAAAGCTCGCGCATAAGCACAGCTCATTTTGGCCACATCAGAAGCAGGGTCTACACTTCCCGGCCTTATTAGGCGCACTGCGCATGACCGGAAGTTCAGAAGACGTGTACCTGAGACACAACCGCCCACTGTAGATACACATTGATTCCTGCAATTGTGCAGCGCTTACGTTTCCCTATAGTCGACGGTCAGGCTGGGATCCGGACCCTCGGAGTACCGCAAATGCAGGGATTCCAGTCTAGAACTCTAGTTCTCACCTGCAACATCGAGACCTGGTTGGATCAAGTTCATTCATTCTTCCAACGATCGCAGTCAGGCTCAGCTTACTTTTATCCTGTGCTCTACACTGAGGAGTTACACCGGTATTTACCTATAAATCTATGAAATATGTGATACAGATTAAACCTCTGACAGACGATTCTATGAGGCAGAGGGAGTCATTTTGCACTTGGTCTGCTTACAATCTGGCGGTGTCCATCTCAATGGTGCATAAAAGCGCAGTCAACCAAATTTGTGCTTTTCTGAAAAGGACAATGCTGAACAGAGGTTAGACGGAGTCCAGAGTTACTCTTCTACCTCATCATAGTTAACGGATCCCTTGGTGTCATCTGAATCCTGTTATACGGCAATTTAGATGAAAACCCCAATGTAAGTGCTCAGGGTAGAGCACAGGAGATAAATGTGATCTGAAATGTTGCGGAAAATGTTCCCAATAAAAGATCCAAGTCATTACACAAAAAAAACAAGTCGCCACTCAGGTCCATCATCTGTCAGTAGAAATATAGGGGTTTTTCACTTTACTAGTAACACAAAGGCTCTGGAAAGGCGTTATGGCTCCCCCAAAACAAATCCAGCAAAACCTGTGCTCCCAAATCCAAATGCGCATTGCTTCTGAGCCCCACAGAGTACCTAAACCCCATTTAGCATCCACGTTTGGTATTATTGTAGTGAGGAGAGCCTGCTTTATTTACAGGGTGTGTATCTCTAAAATCACAATGTACTGGGCACTACAATGATAGATTTGCAATTTTCACTCAGCAACATCTATTGCTGTTTGTTTCTGGAAAACATCCATGGAGTCTAAATGGGGTCATTTGAGGTGGTTTCTGATTTCTGGCACTTGGGGACTCTGTATATGCTGTCTAAAAATTATTTTAGGAAAATCTTTGCTCCAAGATTCAAATAGCCCTCCTTCCCTCCTAAGTCTCGCCTTGAGGTTAAGCAATACTGTATAGCTACACATAGGATATTGACACGTTTAGTAGAAATTTGTGTGACAAATTTTGATTTTGATGTCATTTTTCCCCGTTTCCCCATGTGAAACCATAAATATGGGGCTAAAGCCATTTTTTTGTGCTAAAAATGTAATTATTTTTTCTTCATCACCCAATGGTATAAAGTTCTGTGGCACATGTGTGATGTTCATTTGCACCCCTAGATGAATTCATTGAGGGGTGCAGTTTGTAAAATGGCATGACTTATTTGGGATTTCTGCTGTTCTGGCACCTCTGGGGCTCTGCCAATGTTACATGGCACCCCCACACCATTCAATCTAAATCTGAATGCCAATATGGCTCCTTCCCTTCTTCACTTTGCAGTGTGCCTCAAAAGTAGTTTTCGACCACATATGGGGGGGATTGACATACTCGGGAGAAATTGCACAACACATTTTACCATTCTTTTTCTCCTATTATCCCTTTTGAAAATTAAAACTTTGGGCCAAAGCAATGCTTTTTTGAAAATATGATAATTTTACATTAACTCAGCGCAATGATCTACAATTCTGTGAATCAGTTGAGGGTTAAAATAGCTCACTACTCACCTAAATGAATTATTTGAGCCGTGTATTTTCCAGAATGGGTTCACTTATGGTGGCTTCTGCTGTTTTGGCATGGCAGGGGCTTTTCATATGTGACATGGCGTCCACAATCTATTCCATGCAAAATGGCGCTCCAAAAACTCAAATAGCACTTTTCGAGCCATGCCGTGCACCCAAACAGTAGTTTTCCTCCTCTATTGGGATATCTGTCTATGCAGGAGAAATTGCACAATAAACTGTATGGTCCATTTTCTCCAGTTACCCTTGCAAAAACAAAAACTTTGGGGTTAAAGGTACATTTTTGTTGGAAAATTCATTTTTTTTTCCATTTTCATGCTTCAATGTTATAAAATTCTGTGATGTACCTGAGGGTTCAAAGTTGACACCACACCTCTAGATATATTTCGGGTTCAAAGTTGACACCTCACCTCTAGATATATTTCTTGAGTGGTGTAGTTTCTAAAATAGGATCATTTGTGGGGGGTTTCGCTGTTTAGGCACATCAGGAGCTCTGCAAATGTGACATGGCTCCTATCTATGCCAGCCAATTTTGCATTCAAAAAGTGAAATGGCGCTCCCTCCCTTCCGAGCCCTGCTACTTTTCCACCACATTTGGGGTATCTATGCAATCAGGAGAAATTGCACAACATATTGTACAGTCCATTTTCTCCTGTTACCCTTGTAAAAAAAAAAAAAAAAGGAATGAAGGGGCTAAAGTAAAATTTTTGTTGGAAAAAGTAAAATCTTAATTTTTCCCTTTTGTATTGCTTTACTTGCTGTGAAGCACCTGAAGGGTTATTAAACTTCTTGAATGAGTAGTTGGGAAGTTTAGTTTAGAAAATGGTGTCACTTTTTGGTATTTTGTGTCACATGGGCTTCTAAAAAAATGATTTTGTAAATCTTGTTGGAAAAATTAGATTAAACTTTGAACACATTGTGCTGCTGTAAAGTAGACCTGCAGGAAATGTTATGTTATCTATTTTGTGTGATACAACTGGTTAACCTCTTCATGACACATGACGTACTGGGTACGTCATGGATCGTGTCAGGTTAATCCTTGCCTGCTGCCGCCGGCAGTGATTGCTGCACATATCAGCTGATTTGAACAGCTGACATGTGCAGCTATCAGACACGAGTAGATTCCCTACCCAGTCGTGCCTGTTAAACCCTTACAGCGCACTGTGAAAATGTCACAGCGCGATCTAACAGTGGGCCGCGGTAAGCATTTACTTACACTGCTCCATCGGAAGTCACATGATGTGATCACGTGGATCCGATGGTAGCACAGGGTCATGTGATGTCTCCTGTAGCTATCATGAGTCTGTTCATCTTACAGTCCGATCCATCTTACATCCGATTTGTGTGGATACATTTTAATATTTTAACATAGGAAACTAAATGGGCTTGTAATTGTGTAATTGCAGACGTATAAAAACAGTTTGAAAACAAATCAGAATATATATGTGTATATATATATATATATATATATATATATATATATTATTATTATTATTATTATTATTATTATTATTATTTATTATTATAGCGCCATTTATTCCATGGCGCTTTACAAGTGAAAGAGGGTATACGTACAACAATCATTAACAGTACAAGACAGACTGGTATAGGAGGAGAGTGGACCCTGCCCGCGAGGGCTCACAGTCTACAGGGAATGGGTGATGGTACAATAGGTGAGGACAGAGCTGGTTGTGCAGTGGTCTACTGGACTGAGGGCTATTGTAGGCTGTAGGCTTGTTGGAAGAGGTGGGTCTTGAGGTTCCTCTTGAAGCTTTCCATGGTAGTGGAGAGTCTGATGTGCTGAGGTAGAGCGTTCCAGAGTATGGGGGATGCGCGGGAGAAATCTTGTACACGATTGTGGGAAGAGGAGATAAGAGAGGAGCAGAGAAGGAGATCTTGTGAGGATCTAAGGTTGCGTGCAGG
>NC_134354.1:289478337-289525837 GCF_048569485.1 Anomaloglossus baeobatrachus
CTGCTTATCCCCCCCCACTACACAGTCTCTATACTATGCCCCTCACACTTTTCTTTCCCAATACTGTCCACGTACAATTTTCTCCCACCATACTGCTGCCTCACACTTTCCAATGGTGCCCCCGATTGCTGTGAAGGGACAAATATGCCACATGCCTTCCAAAGGTACGCCCCTGTACAGTGTACAGGAGAATACATGACTGGTACACGCAGGGCCGGCTCCAGGTTTTTGTAGGCCCTGGGCGAAAGAGTCCTAGTGGGCCCCATCCACACATAGACATGCACAGATACATACACATACAGGCATATGTACACATATATATTTAAAGAGAAATTCACAAAAACACATATAAACAGACATAAATCTAGACACAGTCATATACACTGACATACACAGATCATACACAGATACACATCATACATGCACACACAGACACATTTTTAAATTTTTATATATATTTCTAATATTGAAGCCGGCAACAGCCTCATTCACCTCCCCGCTTGTCTCCATCCAGCTCCTTCTGGGCACGTGTCTGTGCCACGCTGATTGGTGGCCGACACTAACAGACATGGCCGCACATAGAGACCACTAACACTGCTGTATATACATCACAAGAGAGGCTGGGGACATACACATTACTGGGGGGCATACATATTACTGAGGAAAGGGGTATATATCAATGGGGGCATACAGCTCTAGAGGGGGACAGTGGATCTGAAGTGGGGGGACAAACAGCTCTGAGGTGGGGGGTTGACATGCAGCTCTGGGGATATACAGCTCTGGGGTGAAGGGGACATACAACTCTGGGGGAATAGTTGTATGAAGCTCCCATAGTCCTCCATATAGTATTATGTAGCCTCCATGTAGCATTATGCAGCCCCCATATGGCACTATGCAGCCCCCATATGGCACTATGCAGCCCCCATATGGCACTATGCAGCCCCCATATGGCACTATTCAGCCCCCATATGGCACTATGCAGCCCCCATATGTAACTATGCAACCCCCATATTACATTAAGCAGCCCCTATATAGTACAATGCAGACCCATTTAGCAGTTGGAACCCTCATGTCTTATACAGCCCCCATATAACACAATGCAGGCCCATATAGCATTAGGCACCCTTATGTAGTACACAGCCCCTATATAGCACAGTGCAGACCCAGATAGCATTAGGCATCCTCACATAGTACACAGCCCCTATACAGCACAGAGCAGACCAGATAATATTAAACACCTTCACGTAGTACACAGCCCCTATATAGCACAGTGCAGAGCCAGATAGTTTTAGGCATCCTCATGTAGTATACAGCCAGTATATAGCACAGTACAGACCCAGATAGTGTTAGGCATCCTCACATATTACCGGGTTTACTGTGATACAGACACCAGATGTTATACAATATACACATTATATACTATCTGATGTGTGTACACAGTATATCACACTACTCTGTACACTGGATGTGGTATACCATGTACACAGTATATCACACTGCTCTGTACACTGGATGTGGTATATAATGTACACAGTATATCACACTGCTCTGTACACTGGATGTGGTATCCCATGTACACAGTATATCACACTGCTCTGTACACTGGATGTGGTATCCCATGTACACAGTATATCACACTGCTCTGTACACTGGATGTGGTATCCCATGTACACAGTATATCACACTGCTCTGTACACTGGATGTGGTATCCCATGTACACAGTATATCACACTGCTCTGTACACTGGATGTGGTATCCCATGTACACAGTATATCACACTGCTCTGTACACTGGATGTGGTATCCCATGTACACAGTATATCACACTGCTCTGTACACTGGATGTGGTATATAATGTACACAGTATATCACACTGCTCTGTACACTGGATGTGGTATATAATGTACATAGTATATCACACTGCTCTGTACACTGGATGTGGTATCCCATGTACACAGTATATCACACTGCTCTGTACACTGGATGTGGTATCCCATGTACACAGTATATCACACTGCTCTGTACACTGGATGTGGTATCCCATGTACACAGTATATCACACTGCTCTGTACACTGGATGTGGTATCCCATGTACACAGTATATCACACTGCTCTGTACACTGGATGGGGTATCCCATGTACACAGTATATCACACTGCTCTGTACACTGGATGTGGTATATAATGTACACAGTATATCACACTGCTCTGTACACTGGATGTGGTATATAATGTACACAGTATATCACACTGCTCTGTACACTGGATGTGGTATATAATGTACATAGTATATCACACTGCTCTGTACACTGGATGTGGTATCCCATGTACACAGTATATCACACTGCTCTGTACACTGGATGTGGTATCCCATGTACACAGTATATCACACTGCTCTGTACACTGGATGTGGTATCCCATGTACACAGTATATCACACTGCTCTGTACACTGGATGTGGTATCCCATGTACACAGTATATCACACTGCTCTGTACACTGGATGTGGTATCCCATGTACACAGTATATCACACTGCTCTGTACACTGGATGTGGTATCCCATGTACACGGTATATCACACTGCTCTGTACACTGGATGTGGTATATAATGTACACAGTATATCACACTGCTCTGTACACTGGATGTGGTATACCATGTACACAGTATATCACACTGCTCTGTACACTGGATGTGGTATATAATGTACACAGTATATCACACTGCTCTGTATACGGGATGTGGTATATAATGTACACAGTATATCACACTGCTCTGTACACTGGATGTGGTATATAATGTACACAGTATATCACACTGCTCTGTACACTGGATGTGGTATATAATGTACACAGTATATCACACTGCTCTGTACACCCTGGATGTGGTATATAATGTACACAGTATATCACACTGCTCTGTACACTGGATGTGGTATATAATGTACACAGTATATCACACTGCTCTGTACACTGGATGTTGTATCCCATGTACACAGTATATCACACTGCTCTGTACACTGGATGTGGTATATAATGTACACAGTATATCACACTGCTCTGTACACTGGATGTGGTATCCCATGTACACAGTATATCACACTGCTCTGTACACTGGATGTGGTATCCCATGTACACAGTATATCACACTGCTCTGTACACTGGATGTGGTATCCCATGTACACAGTATATCACACTGCTCTGTACACTGGATGTGGTATCCCATGTACACAGTATATCACACTGCTCTGTACACTGGATGTGATATACCATGTACACAGTATATCACACTGCTCTGTACACTGGATGTGGTATCCCATGTACACAGTATATCACACTGCTCTGTACACTGGATGTGGTATCCCATGTGCACAGATATACAATGTCCTGCACTGATCACACCTGGGCCTACAGCACCTCACATATTCTATATGTAATATGGGCCATATAGTGTAATCTGTCCTGCAGGCTCAGATGTGATCAGTGCAGGATCTGTGTAGTGATGTCTCTGCTGGAGATCAGTGTGAGTTATTGCAGGGAGGGATGAGGCCGATGACCCGGCACTGACAGCCCGACCTGATCTGCAGCAGGTCACACTCCTGCAATAACTCACACTGGTCCTGCCGGCAGAGCTGCCGCTGACACTATGAAATCCCGTCCTGCTCCCTCCTCACTGCAGCCTCCTGCCCAGCACCATGATGGATGACGTCACACTCACCATCATCCACAGAGGCCTCTGCTCCAGTCCTCCCACAAGCTCCTCTACAGCACGAAGAAGCAAAAACAGCAGGCGCGCGGTGACGTCATCCATGCAGACGCAGCCCACACAGCGTGCAGTGGGCGTGTCTGCAGCACAGTGCCGGCCGGGATTGAAAATGAAAATCTTTAAAGGTACAGTGCAGTCCTGAACACTGCGGCGTTAATAAAATGGCGGCCACACAGATGGTGGTGGGGGCCCCCTCAGAAGCTCTTGTGGTGGGGGCCCCTGGGCTGAAGCCCCGTCTGCCCCGCCTATAATCCGGCCCTGCAGCTGAGACACGCACTGGAAAGACATAGAAGGACAAACCCGGTGACAGTGACACATAATCAAACATTACATAGGCTGCTTACATCTGAGTCCTCTAAAGGTCTTATTTCTGAACTATACAAAAGATTACTACCTGCCCATCTGGAGACATACCCACTGACTGTTAAAAGTAAATGGGAACGGGATGTTGGTCCCCTGACTGAAGACCAGTGGTCTGACATTCTAGAACAGGTCCCTAAACTGGCGGTCTCTGAGTGCCAAAGGCTTTCTCAAATATATCTCATCCATAGGGTATATAAAACTCCCAGCCTATTATTCGGGATGGGACTTAGCCCAAATACACAATGTGTTAGGTGTGAACAGGATGATGCCCATTTGATGCATGTTATATGGGAGTGTGGACACATTGGTGATTTCTGGAAACAAATCCTGGGACTCGTAGACCAAATATATCATATCACAATACAACCGTCGCCTCGTCTATGTTTGTTGAGTCTGTGGGAGGGAGGAGTAGACCCGGACTCTCCAACAGCCCTGGGAATAGCCCGTATCCTGTATCAAGCAAAGAAGATACTGGCATACCATTGGTTAGATCCTCTACCACCAACATTACCAGAGCTTAAAAATAAATTAAATAACGTCATTAGATTGGAAAGGGGAGTTTATTTAAAAAGAAAAACACTGAGAAAGTTTTACAAAATCTGGCAGCCATGGATGGAGTCGCCGGGTCTCCCCTCTGGGGCACTAGTGCAGGATGCAATGTTGGACCAGTTACTGTTGTGCTTGCAGTGAATGGAACGTTTGGGCAGTAAAAGTTAAAACTAGTGTTTTACGTGGCGAAGTGGACTTTGAGCGGCGCTGTGGGGGGGGGCCGGAAGGGTGTGATTGATGACTAAACGGGGAGAGAGAGGCAAGCGGGTATGGAAATATGATGCGGAGCGACACGGCTGATGGAGGAGACTTTTCTATTAGACTGAGGTATTATTGCATAAATTAACTTTTGTTTATCTGTGGAGCCATGTTGTTTGTAGGCTAAATTTATATAATTGTGATTTAAGAATCCTTTTTTTTTTTTTTTTTTTTATTACTGAGGAAGAACCTGATTTACAGACAACATATGTTTTTTTTTCAATGTACGCCTTTACTAGTTATATAAGATGCAATATATTTTCTCTGTATTGATTCCTAGTTGTTTAATAAAAAAAATCTGATTTAAAAAAAGATATATATTACACCCATTTATTCAAATACGTACAGTTCTGGCAAAAATTAAGAGACCACTGCACATTTTTATAAAAATCAGCTTTTCTACAGGTCTGACAGCCATGCCATTCCAGTATCAGTTGAATTCCAACCAGAGTACAGACCGGCAGAGGGCAAAGCGACTCTCCACTGACCAGAATGACCGTCATCTTGTTCGAATGTCACTCAGGAGCCGCAGGATGACATCAAGTGACCTACAAAAGGAATGGCAAATGGCAGCTGGGGTGAAGTGCATGGCAAGAACAGTTCGGAACAGGCTCCAAGAGGGCTGAAGTCATGTAAAGGTAAAAAAAATCATTTAATCAATGAGAAGTAAGGAGAGCCAGGCTGAAGTTTGCCAAAGACCATAAGGATTGGACCATAGAGGACTGGAGTAATGTAATCTTCTCTAAGTCTAATTTTCAGCTTTGCCTAACACCTGGTCGTCTAATGGCTAGACGGAGACCTGGAGAGGCACAAACAGTGTCTTGTTTGTACAAACTGTGAAATTTGGTTGAGGATCAGTGATGTTCTGGGGATGCTTCAGCAAGGCTGCAAATGGGCAGATTAAACTTTGCAAAGGACGTATGACTCAAGCTGCATACAAGGTTATCCTGGAAAAAAAGTTGCTTCCTTCTGCTCAGGCAATGTTCCCCAACTCTGAGAATTGGTTTTTCCAGCAGGACAATACGCCATGCCACACAGCTAGGTCAATGAATGCGTGGATGAAGGACCACCTCATCAAAACACTGTCATGGGCAGCCCAATCTCTAGACCTGAACCCAATTGAAGACCTCTGGAATGTAATCAAGAGGAAGATGGATAGTCACAAGCCATCAAACAAAGAAGAACTGCTTCCATTTTTGCACCAGGAGTGATGTAAGGTCACCTAAAAGCAGTGTGAAAGACTGGTGGAAAGCATGCCAAGACGCATGACAGCTGTGATTAAAAATCATGGTTATTCCACAAATTATTGATTTCTGAACTCTTCCTGAGGTAAAACATTAGTATTGTTATTTCTAAATGATTATGAACTTGTTTTCTTTGCATTATTTGTGGTCTTAAAACAATGCATTTTTTTGATATTTTGACCATTTCTCATTTTCAGAAAATAAATACAAGAATTATTGCTACGAAATTCGGAGACATGTTGTCAGTAGTTTATAGAATAAAATAATTTACATTTTACTCAAAAATATACATATAAAGCGATAAATGAGAAAAACTGAAAATTTTGCAGTGGCCTCTTAATTTTTGCCACACACACACACACACACACACACACACACACACACACACACACACATACACACACACATTAGTGTGTATATATTATGTCAGCCACTAATTGTCCCATCTCTCCGAAGATGAGAGAGGCCTGTAATTGACATCATAGTTAGACTACAACTATGAGAGACGAAATGAGGAAACAAATCCAGAAAATCACCTTGTAGGATTTGGCAAGATATTTTTTTTTTTTTTTTTGCAAATCATGGTGGAAAATAAGTATTTAGTCATCTAAAAACATGCAAGATTTCTGGCTCTCACAGACCTGTAGCTTTTTCTTTAACCCCATTGAAAATGGCTGGAACATTGAAATCCAGCCCTGATCAGTGCTGCTGTAGCACTGGCCATTGGCTGGAGCTGGGTGATCGGTGCTTCACCCGCCCCAAGCTCTGATTGGAGAGACCGGTCTTGTGACCGATCTTTCCAATCACCGTGGATCTGGGGCCGGTGACCTGTGTCCGTCCCTGAAAGCCGAGGAGAGCGGTCTCTGCGGGTGCCCATCGGTAAGTTGCTGCCCCCGCCGCCCGCCCCGGTCCCCGATCGCCCGCCCCGGTCCCCGATTTGCCCTGCCAGCCCCGCCGCTGTCTCCAATCGCCCCGCCCGCCACCGCCAGCCCCGCCGCTGTCTCCGATCGCCCCGCCGCTATCTCCGATCGCCCCGCCAGCCCCGCCGCTGGTTCCGATGGCCCCGCCCGCCAGCCCCAGCCCCGCCGTTTTCTCCGATCGTCCCGCCAGCCCCGCTGCGGCTCCGATCGCCACCGCCAGCCCCGCCGCTGTCTCCGATCGCCCCGCCGCTGCTCCCGATCCGCCGCTGTCCCCGCCGCCACGCTCGCCACTGTCCCCGCCGCCGTTGCACCCACCTTTTTCAGCCGCTGCTGCCCCCGAATCGGCCCCCACTGTTCCCGGGCCGCTTCCTTCATCGGCAGCCCCTTCTCCATCGCCACTACACCTCCTCCCCCTCCATGTGCTGCAAGCCACCCTCCCCCCACATGTGCTGCAAGCCACCCTCCACCCACATGTGCTACAAGCCACCCTCCCCCCACATGTGCTGCAAGCCACCCTCCCCCCAGGGCGTCCCCTCCCCCCGGGGCCTCCCCCTCCTCCATGTGCCATCTCTCTCTCCCATCAGACTCTGCCCCCCTCCCTGATCTGCTGCCTGCTCTCTCCCATCCTCTTCATCTACTGCCCCCTCTCACACTCCTCAATCTGTTGCCTCCTTCATCTGCTGCCTCTTCTGTCTGCTGTGATCCTGCTGCCTAGATCCATCCTGTAAGGTAGGTATCCCCATCTCACCTCCCTCCCCCCCCATCCTCCGCCGCTCCTCCATCCGCTGCGCCATTTTCCATCATCCATCCGCTGCGCCCTTTCCCATCCTCTGCCGCTCCTCCATCCGCTGCGCCCTTTCCCATCTTCCATCCGCTGCGCCCTTTCTCATCTGCCGCCCCGCCCTCTTGCATCGCATTATCCAGCGCAGTTGCTCGCTTCCAGACTGGAGTGGGTGATGCGATGCGAGACTCGTGCATTGCTCTCACGTTTGGCACTGGTCTTAGTGGCAGGCGCTCATATTTTTTTTTTTTTTATTCATTTTTTTTTTTTTACTGATGTCTGTATTTTTTATTTCGCCAAACTAATTTTTTTGTATGGGGGGGGGGTCTAGTTTCCAAAATGGGATCACATGTGGGGGAGCTCCATTGTTTAGGCACCTCAGGGGGTCTCCAAATGCAACATGGCGTCTGCTAATAATTCCAATCAATTTTATTGTGAAATGGCGCTCCTTCTCTTCTGAGCCCCCCCGTACGCCCAAACAATTGATTTCCACCACATATGGGGTACCTGTGTACTCAGGAGAAATTGCACAATACATTTTATGGTGCATTTTTTTTCCTGATACCCTTGTGAAAAAAAAGCTACCTGTTTGAAAAAACAATTTTGTGGTAAAAAAAAAAGAATAAAATATTTTCACGGCTGAACATTACAAACATTTGTGAAGCCTCCAGGGGTTCAAAGTGCTCACTAAACAGCTAGATAAATTCCATGAGGGGTCTAGTTTCCAAAATGGGGTCAATTGTGGGGGAGCTCCATTGTTTAGGCACCTCAGGGGGGTCTCCAAACGCAACATGGCGTCCGCTAATAATTCCAACCAATTTTGCTGTGAAATGGCGCTCCTTGCCTTCCGAGTCCTGCTGTGTGCCCAAACATTTGATTTCCACCACATATGAGGTATCTGCGTACTTAGGAGAAAATGCACAATACATTTTATAGAAACCACAGAAAGAACACTTGGGATGGTGCATAACCTCAATAATATTCTTTTATTTTATTCATTTCCAATTATAAAAAATCCATTTACAAAAATGCACATATGTATACAACTGGGTCCAGTTCCTAATCACACTGGACTAGCTCCAATACTGCTCTAATAGGTTACAGGCAGCTGCATAAACTGTTCATGGCTTATAGTAAGCCTCCACCAAAATCCTGATACTTTTTCCTTTATATCTAATAACTCTCTCCCTTCTAACGGGCTCTCTATGAGTGCATCACCCAGAGCCTGCAGCAGCGCTATGCATCTGGGGATTCCAGGCAAGATCCGGTCACTCTGTATAGCAATAATAGTAAGAAGTGGAGCGCAGCTGAAACTAACCTGTATAAAGTCACTAGCGGTTGTGCCGTCCTCGGTCCCGACGCGCTCCACTTCTTACTATTATTGCTATACAGAGTGACCGGATCTTGCCTGGAATCCCCAGATGCATAGCGCTGCTGCAGGCTCTGGGTGATGCACTCATAGAGAGCCCGTTAGAAGGGAGAGAGTTATTAGATATAAAGGAAAAAGTATCAGGATTTTGGTGGAGGCTTACTATAAGCCATGAACAGTTTATGCAGCTGCCTGTAACCTATTAGAGCGGTATTGGAGCTAGTCCAGTGTGATTAGGAACTGGACCCAGTTGTATACATATGTGCATTTTTGTAAATGGATTTTTTATAATTGGAAATGAATAAAATAAAAGAATATTATTGAGGTTATGCACCATCCCAAGTGTTCTTTCTGTGGTTTCTGCAATTATTAGGTGTTATTCCTGCGGAATGTTTGTTCAAGAGTTGGACAAATGATGCAAACAATACATTTTATGGTGCATTTTTTCCTGATACCCTTGTGATAAAAAAAAGCTACTTGGTTGAAGCAACAGTTTTGTGGTTAAAAAAATTTTTTTTTTCTTTTCACGGCTCAACGTTATAAACTTCTGTGAAGCCCCCAGGGGTTCAAAGTGCACATCAAACATCTAGAAAAAATATTTGAGGGCTCTAGTTTCCAAAATGGGGTCACTTATGGGGGAGCTCCATTGTTTAGGCACCTCAGGGAGTCTTCAAACCCGACATGGCGTCCGCTAATGAGTGCAGCTAATTTTGTACTCAAAAATTCAAATGGCGCTCCTTGCTTTCCGAGTCCTGCCGTGTGCCCAAACATTTGATTTCCACCACATATGGGGTATCTGCGTACTCAGGAGAAAATGCACGATACATTTTATGATGCATTTTTCCTGATACCCGTGTGAAAATACTAATTTTTATGGCTAAAGTAACATTTTTGTGTTTAAAAAAGTAAAATTTTCATTTTTTCTTCTACATTGCTTTGGTTGCTGTGAAGCTCCTAAAGGGTTAATAAACTTCTTGGATGTGGTTTTGAGCAGAGTGAGGGGTGCAGATTTTAGAATGGGGTCACTTTTGGGTATTTTCTGTCGCCTAGGTTTCTCAAATCACTCCAAATGTGATGTGGTACCTAAAAAAAATTTTTTTGTAAATTTTGTTGGAAAAATGAGAAATTCCTGATGAACTTTGAACCCTTCTAACTTCCTAACGGAATTTTTTTTTTTTTTTTCAAAAATTGCGCTGGTGTAAAGCAAACAAGTGGGAAATGTTATTTAGTAACTATTTTGTGTGACATATCTCTCAGATTTATGGGCATAAAATTTCAAATTTTGAAAATTGAGAAATTTTCAAAATTTTCGCCAAATTTCCGAAATTTTCACAAATAAACGCAAAACATATCGGCCTAAATTTACCACTGACATGAAGTACAATATGTCACGAAAAAACAGTGTCAGAATCGCCAGGATCCGTTGAAGTGTTCCAGAGTTATAACCTGTCAAAGTGATACTGGTCAAAATTGCAAAAAATGGCCGGGTCTTTAAAGAAGTTGTCCAGTTACCAAAACTGTTTTTTTTTTGGTTTTTTTTTCTGATAAATCTTGCTAATATGTGCCCCTCAACACATCTATTATGTTTTTTTCAGCAAAATTACCTTTTATTGTGCACCAGCAGCACATGCTCATTGCTGGCTCCAGCTCTGATGGGGTTAATCTCTCCTCTGACTTCCTGTGTTCAGTTCCTTCAAGTCCCAGAATTCTTTGTGGCTCTAGGGCGGTGTGTAGCTTATCTAACACACCCATTGTGTCTAATACACCCACTCTGCTCTCCACCCAAACCCTCCTCCCTGCCTCTTCCCAGTGGATGCACTGAGAGAAATCACACAGACAGCAGCAGCTCTGCACAGCCAGGGGAAGAAAGTGTGTGTGCGCGTATATACAGTGTGTGTGTGTATATACAGTGTGTGTGTGTGTGTGTGTATATACAGTGTGTGTGTGTGTGTATATACAGTGTGTGTGTGTATATACTGTGTGTGTGTGTGTGCGCGTATATACAGTGTGTGTGTATATACAGTGTGTATGCGTATATACAGTGTGTGTGTGTATATACAGTGTGTGTATGCGTATATACAGTGTGTGTGTATATACAGTGTGTGTGTGTGTGTGTGTATATACAGTGTGTGTGTGTATATACAGTGTGTGTGTGTGTGTGTGTGTGTGTGTATATACAGTGTGTATATACAGTGTGTATATACAGTGTGTGTGTGTATACAGTGTGTGTGTATATACAGTGTGTGTGTATATATATATATACAGTGTGTGTGTGCGCGTATATACAGTGTGTGTATATACAGTGTGTGTGTGTGTATACAGTGTGTGCGCGTATATACAGTGTGTGTATATACAGTGTGTGTGTCTATATACAGTGTGTATGTGTGCGCGTATATACAGTGTGTGTGTATACAGTGTGTGTGCGCGTATATACAGTGTGTGTATATACAGTGTGTGTATATACAGTGTGTGTGTATATACAGTGTGTGTGTCTATATACAGTGTGTATGTGTGCGCGTATATACAGTGTGTGTGTGTATACAGTGTGTGTGTGTGTGTGTGTGTGTATATACAGTGTGTGTATATACAGTGTGTGTGTGTATATACAGTGTGTGTGTATATACAGTGTGTGTGTATATACAGTGTGTGTGCGCCTATATACAGTGTGTGTGTGTGTGTGTGTGTGTATATACAGTGTGAGTGTGTGTATATACAGTGTGTGTATATACAGTGTGTGTGTGTATATACAGTGTGTGTGTGTATATACAGTGTGTGTGTGTATATACAGTGTGTGTGTGTATACAGTGTGTGTGCGCCTATATACAGTGTGTGTGTGTGTGTGTATATACTGTGTGTGTGTGTGTGTACAGAAATTATGATTATTAGTTGGCGCAACGTGAAAAAAATAATTGGGGAAAAAAAAGTGACGGGGTGATGAGATTGCTTTTTTTTCCCTCTTGCCTAGTCTGTGTGTCGTCCGTATCATCCACAAACCGCATGTGACCGGATCCTGTGGATTAAATGTGCAGCGCATGCAACCGTTATTTTACCGGATCCTTCTGCAGCGGGACACAGAATTTATCGGCCGGCACTGGAGTCAGCTGACTCCTGATCTCACAGCCCGCACACGCTGCAATGGCTGCAGGTGGGCTCATTCACATGACCGTTCCGTTTGTCCTGGTCAGTTTCTGTTTTTTTGCGGCCCCACAGACAGGACCATATTTTCAATATATTTTGTATAGGATCGGATGGTACACGGTAGCACTTCCATGTGCATCCGATCCTACAAAAAAAAAAAAACACATCGGATGCCGTATGTCCGCTCCGTTATTATGGAACATGTCCTATTCTGTTCCGTAATAACGAACCGTGACTCAATACAAGTCAATGGGTCCGCAAAATTCCCGGAAGCAACACTGAAGCACTTCCGTGTGACTTCCGTTGGGTGCCCGTGCAGTCAGTGTCTCGCTCCAGCCCCAGCCCCGCGGCTGCCCGCTCATCAGTGTCATCAGCGGCCCGCACTGCAGTATCAGCAGCCGCGGGGATGACCAGCGCTACCGTCAAGAGGTTAGTAAGTTCATTACCTACGGTGATGAAGTCCTGCCCTCCTGACGTCAGCGGTCGTCACTGCCTTCTATGCCCGCCGCTTGTCACATCACCTCTCGCTGTCGACCCGAGACTGTGACTAGTGGTGACGTCACGGGCCGCTCGCGATACTTGGTTTGTGAAGGCGGCGGTCATTGCTGTCAGGAGTTCAGCGATCATCACAGGTAATATACCTCGCTAACCTCCTGATAGCAGCACTCGTCATGCCCTGCAGTGACCTGGGCTGACCTATTGATGTTAGCTCAGGTCACTGCACGGCTCTCCCAGCCAATGGGGAACATTCTGTTCTTCATTGACTGGGACATTGACTATGGTATGGATCATCGTGGGACCCCCTTGTATTACACCAGACCTGGATTTGTTTTTCTTTCTAATAAATTGGTGAAAGAGGGAATGTGTTGGGGAGTGTTTTTCAAATAAAAATGTGTTTGTTGTCTTTTTTTTTTTTTTATTACTGCCTGGGTTGGTGATGTCGGATATCTGATACACGCCTGACATCACTAACTCCAGGGCTTGATGCCGGGTGACATTACACATCTGGTATTAACCCCATATATTACCCCGTTTGCCACCACACTAGGGCAACGGGATGAGATGGCGCGAAGCACCAGGACTGGCACATCTAATGGATGCGCTACTTCTGGGGCGGCTGCAGCCTGCTATTTTTAGGCTGGGGAGTGTCCAATAACTGTGAACCTCCCTAGTCTGAGAATACCAGACCACAGCTGTCCGCTTTACCTTGGCTGGTGATCCAATTTTGGGGGACCCCGTGTTTTTTGTTTTAAATTATTTATTTAATTTAAAATAACAGCGTGGGGTGCCCTCTGTTTTGGATTACCAGCCAAGGTGAAGCTGCCAGCTGTGGTTTGCAGGCTGCAGCCGTTTGCTTTACCCTAGCTGGCTACGAAAGATAGGGGGACCGCATGTCATTTTTTTTTATTATTTATTTTTTGGCTAAATACAAGGCTAAGCACCCCTTAGTGCCACATGAAAGTCACAAAAGGGTGCCAGCTTAGAATATGCAGGGGGGTAGGACATTATATATGTCTTTCTTATCTATCTATCTATCTATCTATCTATCTATCTATCTATCTATCTATCTATCTATCTATCTATCTATCTATCTATCCAGCCCTCTATTCATTCATTCATCCCTCTATCCCTCCGTCTCTATATCTATCTATTCATCTCTATATCTACTCATCTATTTATCTTTCTTGCTGCTTCCGTTTTTTGCGGTCCGTAAAAAAAACGGAAGGCACGCAGATGTCACACGGATGCCACTAGGATGCATCCATGAAAAAAAGGACCGTTTTTTGTGGCCCGCAAAAACGGAACGGTCATGTGAATGTAGCCTTAACAGCAGTCGCTGCCTGCTGCCGGTCACATGTGACCGTGTGCGGGCTGTGTGTACAGGAGTTCAGCTGAGTTCAGATCAGCTGACTCAAGTGTCGGCCGATTAGGCTGGGGCCACACGGGGATTACTGCGATCCCCTCGCATTACACTCGGCTCACGCTCAGTACAGCAGAGTGTCATGCGTGTGTCCCTGCGACTGAGGTCCGACTCTGCGAGCAGACCTCAGCTGCGGGGGCGGACCGGCACTCGAGGGGTGGGCCAGCACTGAGGAGGGGTGGGAGGGATTTTTCTCCCTCTTTCCTCCGTAGTCCACCGATGTACCGCAAGTGCAGTGCGATTTTTCTCTCACCACTTACACTTGCATTACAGTTGTAGCATGCTGCGATTGTTTTCTCGCTCCAATTAGGGCGGAGAAAATAATCGCTCATGTGTGCTGACACACAGGCTAATATTGGTCCGAGTGGAATGCGATGTTTGATCGCACTCCACTCGCACTGTTTTTCTCGCCGAGTGGCTTAGACCTTACTTGTTCTATGTCCCCCTGCATCCATCGCAGCGTGTGCAGGCTGGAGTTCAGCTGAGTTCAGATCAGCTGACTCCAGTGCTGGAGTGAACTCCGCTGACCTTACAGCCCGTACACACTGCAATGGATGCAGGGGGACACAGAACAAGTAATTGGCAGACACTGCAGTCATCTGATTACTTGGGATGAATTGAGCAGTAAAATGCTCTGGTGCTCGATGGGCGAAGCCCATGTCGAATTTTTTTTTTTTTTTTTTAAATTCATTAAAAATAAAAAAAAAAAAAAATCACATTGTTTGTGGGCTCCCGCTGCATTTTCTATTGTTAAGGGTAACCCAAGCAGCTACTGGCTGCTAACCACCGCTGCTTGGTGTTACTTTCACTGGCAATAGAAATCCAGGGAAGCATTTTTTTTTTATAAAGGTTTTTGCCTGAAAACTTTTTTAAAAAAATGAAGTGGGCTTCGCCATATTTTTGTATGCTAGCCAGGTAGAGCAGGCAGCTACGGGCTGCCCCCAACCCCCAGCTGCCTATTTGTACCCGGCTGGGAACCAAAAATATAGAGAAGCCCTTTTTTTTTTTTTTTTTTTATTTCATGAAATAAGTAAAAAAAAAAATGAAATGGGCTTCGCCGAATTTTTGAGTACAGCCATTTACAACTAGGCAGCTGGGGATTGGAATCCGCAGTGAAGGGTGCCCAAACTTTCTGGGCCCCCCGCTGCGAATTGCAGTCCACAGCCGCCCCAGAAAATGGCGCTTTCATAGGAGGGCCATCTTCTGGCGCTGTATCCAACTCTTCCAGTGGCCCTGGTGGCAGGTGGCACGCTGGGTAATAAGGGGTTAATACCAGCTATGTTTTACCAGCTGGTATAAAGCCCGAGATTCTTAATGTCAGGCCAAGTTTGACCTGGCCATTAAGAATCTCCAATAAAGGGTTTAAAAAAAAAACCACACAGAGAAAAATACTTTATTAGAAATAAATACACAGACACAGTAGGGTCTCCATGTTTATTACTCCCTCTCACCCCTCCACGATGGAGAGATTTCTGTACTGACCATGCCAGGAGAGAGCGAGGGAAAAGAGAGAGAGAGCAAGGGGGGGGAGGAAAAGAGAGCGCGGGGGGAGGAAAAGAGCGAGGGGGGAGGAAAAGAGAGCGAGTGGGGGAGGGAAAGAGAGCAAGGGGGGGAGGGAAAGAGAGCGAGGGGGGGAAGAGAGCACGGGGGGAAAGAGCGAGGGGGGGTAAGAGAGCGAGGGGGGAAAGAGAGCGAGGGGGGGGGAAAGAGAGCGAGGGGGGGGGGAAAGAGAGCGAGGGAGGGGGAAAGAGAGCGAGGGAGGGGGGAAGAGAGCGAGGGAGGGGGGAAGAGAGCGAGGGAAAAGAGAGGGGAGGGGGGAAGAGAGCGAGGGAAAAGAGAGGGGAGAGGAGAGAGGGATAAGAGGGGGGCAGGGAAGAGGGGAGGGGGAGAAGAGTGGGGGGAGATAAGAGAGTGGGGAAAGAAGGGGGGGGCAGAGGTGCTCTGTCACCAACTGTCTCCACTCTGTGACTTGTAGTGCAGGTGACAGAGTGCAGACAGTTGGTCCCATGCAGCAGGACAGATGGCAGAGCACAGCGGTGACATGCCTGTTAGTGTCTTGCTGCGTCCTGCAGTGCTGCTGGGAGGAGCAGATGATCACACTGCCCGACACCGGCCGCTCTCCTGACATCGCAGCAGAGCGGGCGGGTGGAGAGTGTGATCAGATACTTACGTGCAGGGGGGGATTCAGCTGAAGAACCCCCCCCCCCCCGTACTGCACACTGGCGCCCCGTGCCTCACCATCTGCAGGACGCTAGCCGGCTCCACACTGACGTCCTCCGGATCCTCCCCTCGATGCTGGGCTGTGCACTGCAGTGCGGTAGTCACCGCCCACAGCCCTGTCACTCAATCTGAGTGGTGCCAGCCTCCTCTGACGTACCCAACGAGTTTGAGAGCCCGGAAATGCCGGGACGTCAGAGGATGCTGGCGGCCACAGCTCCAGGGGGTCATGTGACCGGCACTGAGCGTGCAGGATAGCGCCGCTCAGTGCCAGAACTGGAAACAGAAGCCAATGGAGAAAACGCCTAGAAAGGTAAGTAGAACTCCTACAGAAAATAAAAAAAATGGGTGAACCACCCCTTTTAAGGTGAAAACAGGCTGGGGGCTGAAGGGGTTAAGAGTCTCCTCTGTCCTCCACTCATTACCTATAATGGCATCTGTTTGAACTTGTTATTAGTATAAAAGACACCTGTCCAAAACCTAAACATTCACTCTCCAAACTCCACTATGGTGAAGACCAAAGAGCTGTCAAAGGACACCAGAAACAAAATTGTAGCCCTGCACCAGGCTGAGAAGGCTGAATCTGCAATAGGCAAGCAGCTTGGTGTGATGAAATTAACTGTGGGAGCAATAATAAGAAAATGGAAGACATACAAGACCACTGATAATCTCCCTCGATCTGGGGCTCCACGCAAGATCTCACCCCATGGGGTCAAAATGATCACAAGAACGGTGAGCAAATATCCGAGAACCACATGGGGGGACCTAGTGAATGACCTGCATAGAGCTGGGACCACTGTAACAAAGGCTATCATGAGTAACACACTACGCCGCCAGGGACTCAGATCCTGCAGTGCCAGAGGTGTTCCCCCTGCTTCAGCCAGTACATGTCCGGGCCCGTTTGAAGTTTGCTAGGGAGCATTTGGATTATCCAGAAGAGTATTGGGAGAATGTCATATGGTCTGATGAAACCAAAGTAGAACTGTTTGGTAGAAACACAATTCGTCGTGTTTGGAGGAGACAGAATGCTAAGTTGCGTCCAAAGAACACCATACCTACTGTGAAGCATGGGGTGGCAACATCATGTTTTGTGGCTGTTTCTCTAGAAAGGGACCAGGACGACTAATACATATATATGAAAGAATGAATGGGGCCATGTATCGTGATATTTTGAGTGCAAACCTCCTCCCGTCAGCAAGGGCATTGAAGATGAAACGTGGCTGGGTCTTTCAGCAATGATGATCCCAGGAACACCGCCAGGGCAACGAAGGAGTAGCTTCATAAGAAGCATATGAAGATCCTGGACTGGCCTAGCCAGTCTCCAGATCTCAACACCATAAAAACCCTTTGGAGGGAGTTGAAAGTCTGTGTTGCAGAGCAACAGGCCCAAAACCTCACTGCTCTAGAGGAGATCTGCATGGAGGAATGGGCCAACATACCACCAACAATGTGTACCAACCTTATGAAGACTTACAGAAAACATTTGACTTCTGTCATTGCCAACAAAGGATGTATAACAAAATATTGAGATGAACTTTTGTTATTGACCAAATACTTATTTTCCACCATAATTTGCAAATAAAATCTTGCCAAATCAGACGCAGTGATTTTCTGGATTTGTTTTCTCATTTTGTCTCTCATAGTTGTGGTCTACCTATGATGTCAATTACAGGCGTCTCTCATCTTTTTAGGTGGGAGAACTTGCACAATTAGTGTATGGCTAAGTATATCTAAGTATATATACTCGTTCAACAGTAGTTTTAATCTGAGTGCTGTACATGAAGAAGCCTGACATCACATGGCCAGCACTAGGGTCAATGTTCAGTTGGACTGTTCAGATGACTGAATGTCCATGTGAAAACAAAATCGCAGCATGCACTAGTCTCTTCTGTATTTCTCACCTTCTCAAGTCTATGGGTGTGCAAAAAACAATTCACTCCCATACGGCTAGAATCTGATTTTTAAAGACTCATTGTAATTTTTAACATATAAAAGTGTTTCATCTGGTCAGTTTTACTAACTACTGATGTATAAAAATGAATGACATGTTGATGACCATACATATGAAAAATTGTCTATTTATTCTAAATGAAAACCAGACAATTATTATTATTTTTTTTTTTTAAAAGTAAAGTTTTATTCACTGCCTAACAGGATACCTAACCGGCAAACCCAGAGGTTAGTGCCATGACAATCATTGTCACACCCTTTGTGTGGGGTGAGAGGGGACCCCCTTCCTCAATCAACCTTCTAAATGCCGTGGTTTCTATAACCCATAGCCTCTACCGAGGTAAACAGCCAAGGATGGTGTTTGCCTCGGGCATGACTATTACTGCAGGAGCTTGGCTGTTAAAGAGGTTTCGCTTTCGTTTCATTGGGGGACACAGGTAACCATGGTATATGCTGCTGCCGCCACTAGGAGGCGACACTAGGCAAAAAATAAAAGTTTAACTCCTCCTCCGCAGTATATACCCACCTACTGGCTTGAAGTTATTCAGTTTTTGCTTAGTGTCCGCAGGAGGATAGACACTGGACTTTTTTCTCCAGCCCCTTTTTCACTTTTTTTTTTCTTCAGTGTATTGGGGGAGACCGCACGCTGTTTTTTTTTTTTTTTTTTTTTTATTATTTTACTGTATGATATAGACCTGCCTACCGGCAGTTGTGATTGGATGCTGTCAGACAGCTTTCGCTCAGCATGGGGGTGTGTCTGACTGTAACCAATCACTGACGGGGGGAGGAGTAAATATTTATGAGCCTAATAAGCAGCCGGCTCAGGCAGATCAAAGAGCTGCCGTGGGAGCAGTGTGACAGCCGTCTCGGTGATCGGTTAGTATGTAGCGCTTTCTTCTACCCCTTTGCCCCAGATTCTGTTCCCCATAGACTTTATATGGGGACCAGCATCTGGCCAGATACCGTGGACTGCATGAAACTCTCCTTCCATTTTTTTACGGTCCAGAAAAAAAAGGAAGTCACACGGATGACACACGGACCATATACGGAACGGATGCGGATGTTATACGGTTGACACACGGATGCATCTGTGAAAAATACAGGACCGTTTTTTGCGGATCGCAAAAACGGAATGGTCGTGTGAATGTAGCCTTAGTCTGTAGAAAAAGGATGTTTTTTTTTTTGTTTTTTTTTAAATGTTATGAATGAAGTCCTTTTATAAAATATATACTGTTAGGTCCAGAAATATGTGAACAGTGACTGAATATTTGTGATTTCAGCTCTGCAGGCCACTATTTTTTTATTCAACATGAAACTGAGATGCAACGGAAGTGCAGAAGTTCAGGTTTAATTACGGGGCTTGAACAAATGTCCTGATCTCCCTGCTCTTAGGGTACTGTCACACTTTAGTGACGCAGCAGCGATCCCACCAGCGATCTGACCTTGTTAACATCGCTGCTGCGTCGCTACATGGTCGCTGGTGAGCTGTCAAACAGGCAGATCTCACCAGTGACCAGCCCCCAGCCAGCAGCGACGTGGAAGCGACGCTGCGCTTGCAGGGAGCCGGCGTCTGTAAGCTGCGGACACTGGTAACTTAGGTAAACATCGGGTATGGTTACCCGATGTTTACCTTAGTTACCAGCGCACACCGCTTAGCGCTGGCTCCCTGCACTCGTAGCCACAGCACACATCGGGTTAATAAGCAAACCTTTTTTTATTTACCCGATGTGTCCTCCGGCTACGTGTGCAGGGAGCAGGGAGCCGGCACTGGCAGCGTGAGAGCTGCGGAGGCTGGTAACTAAGGTAAATATCGGGTAACCACCTTGATTACCCGATGTTTACCTTGGTTACAGCTTACCGCAGGCTGTCAGATGCCGGCTCCTGCTCCCTGCACATTCAGGATTGTTGATCTCTCGCTGTCACACACAGCGATGTGTGCTTATCAGCGGGAGAGCAACAATAAAAAAAAACGAACCAGCACTGTGTGTAACGAGCAGCGATCTCACAGCAGGGGCCAGATCGCTGCTCAGTGTCACACACAGCGAGATCGCTAATGAGGTCACAAAAAACGTGACTCAGCAGCGATCTCAGTAGAAATCTCGCTGTGTGTGAAGCACCCCTTACAGTAAAGAATCTATGAACTATTTGATAAGATGCTGCTTAGTAGTCTCAGAGCTGCAGTATCACTTGGTAAAAGAAGCATTCAATTCTAGTCCATAAGAAGGGCGCGCCCAAGAATAATGATGTTGCTTCTACAGCTAGATCATGTAGCAGAAGGTTATCGAAAGCGCCAAAGAGTGGTTGGCATCACTCACAATGGTAAAATGCAGATTCGACAGACCAAAGAATCCTATTTGGTTATAGACCTCATCCACAAATCGATCAACAGTGTCCAAGGAAGTTGTAGAAATGTATTGTGCCATATACTGTAGATAATTCAACGTTTCGACCCAGTGGAGGTCTTTATCAAGCTAGCTGAGCGGCCTGGCCATGTTATCTGCTTCTATGGAGCACAATTTAGGTCCTACGTTATCCCGGCAAAGTATAAAGATCTGATTGAGGCGTTAACAAGATTTGCCAGTCACTTAGGGTACCTTCACACTTAGCGATGCAGCAGCGATCCGACCAGCGATCTGACCTGGTCAGGATCGCTGCTGCATCGCTACATGGTCGCTGGTGAGCTGTCAAACAGGCAGATCTCACCAGCGACCAGTGAACAGCCCCCAGCCAGCAGCGACGTGCAAGCGACGCTGCGCTTGCACGGAGCTGCCGTCTGGAAGCTGCGGAGACTGGTAACTAAGGTAAACATCGGGTATGGTTACCCGATGTTTACATTAGTTACCAGCGCACAGCTGTGTGTGCAGGGAGCAGGGAGCCGCGCACACTGAGCGCTGGCTCCTTGCTCTCCTACCATAGCTACAGTACACATCGGGTTAATTAACCCGATGTGTAATGCAGCTACATGTGCAGAGAGCAGGGAGCCGCGCACACTGCTTAGCGCTGGCTCCTTGCTCTCCTAGCTGCTGTACACATCGGGTTAATTAACCCGATGTGTACAGCAGCTACATGTGCAGAGAGCCGGAGCCGGCAGCACAGGCAGCGTGAGAGCTGCAGATGCTGGTAACTAAGGTAAATATCGGGTAACCACCTTGGTTACCCGATGTTTATCTTGGATACAGCTTACCTCAGCTGTCAGACGCCGGCTCCTGCTCCCTGCTCGCTTCATTTGTCGCTCTCTTGCTGTCACACACAGCGATCTGTGTGTCACAGCAGGAGAGCGACTTTGAAGAAAACGAACCAGGGCTGTGTGTAACGAGCAGCGATCTCGCAGCAGGGGCCAGATCGCTGCTCAGTGTCACACACAGCGAGATCGCTAATGAGGTCACTGCTGCGTCACAAAAAGCGTGACTCAGCAGCGATCTCGGCAGCGAGCTCGCTGTGTGTGAAGCACCCCTTAGGGTAACAATATATCTGGATAGCTAGACAATATTGCCAGCCTTATTTTGTGGGTCAATGTAATTCTCATTTAGTAAAGCAGAACATGCCTGATAAATAAAACATGGTAAAGAGATGGCAATCTGCTGCTCCAGCTCCCATGAATAATTTACCCCTTGACTATTTTATGAGCAGCCTAATTATGTGTCTTTTTATCAGGAACTGTTTGATCCACAGTAACCTTTGATGATTTTTGCCTTTGGTGACAGGTGATTGTTGATGAGAAGAATTTGGATTTTCTCCTTGGGTTTTCTATTTCTGCCTTAAAACAATGTAGCTCCTGGACACACGTGGAGATTCTCCATGCAATAGCTACATTAGTGTACACCAATGGGCACAAATGCCAGAAGGTAAGCATAATCAAGGGTTATTAGGCTTTATAATGTGTTCATCAATAATCCTAATAGTAATAAAAAGCTACAGCTGGAATAATGTGCCTAGATTTGTATAATATGAGGTAAGCAAAGGTTGCTCAGTAAGCATACTTGCCTATATGTGCGTATAGGGGCAAAATATGTATATTTGATGGGAGAATTAGCCACAATTAGTCTGTGTGTGCCTAGATGTTTCTAGGCAGCTGTCTGCATACTCTAGTGCAGTGATAGTCTAGTGCATACAGTGCTTTGCTTGCAAAGGAGACAGCGCGTTATGTGGGACTTCTCTTAAGTGGAATCTGTCATCAGGTTTTTGCTCTGTAATCTGAGCAGCATGTTCTAGAGGCTGAGACCCTGATTCCAGTGATGTCACTTGCTGGTCAGCATGCTATCCTATTGATACAATCAATGTTGTCTCTGCAGTTAGTGTCAGTGTTCAATAATTAAAGTGCACCAATCACCAGGATTTTTGTATATAACCTAAAGCCAGTGCTATACTGGCACTATCAGGCTGATTCTTTCTATACCTGTAGTCGTCAGCTCGGATGTTTAGGTTTATAAATCCAAGAAAGTAAAGTTTATAAAATCTATCAGCTTCTTGAGTGACAGCAGCTGAGGATCAGATAATATTTGGGGGGTATGCATAGTTGTCCTATCCCCCTGTTAGAATTAGCATAAGTATTATACAATGGATTTACTTTTTCACTAGCAGGACCTGTGTGAGGACATACCCATGTGACCAGAAGGGGCGGGGCCTCGGCCAATAAAGCTGATACCAGGAAGCAATATTTTTCTGTTGGCTGAGGCCCCGCCCCTTCTGGTCACATGGGTATGACCTCACACAGCTAGTGTAAAAGTGAATCCATTGTATAATACTTATGCTAATTCTAACAGGGGGAGAGGATAACTATGCACACCCCCCAGATATTATCTGATCCTCAGCTGCTGTCACTCGAGGCTGATGATTTTATTAACTTTACTTTCTTGGATTTATAAACCTAAACATCCGAGCTGATCACTACAGGTCTGTATTGAATCAGCCTGATAGTGCCAGTATAGCACTGGCTTTAGGTTATATAGGAAAATCCTGGTGATTGGTTCCCTTTAAATGTAGGGATATAAGAAGAACTTTTTACATTGAAAAAAATCCCTGCATTAACTATTAACCTGTATTATAATAGTATTACAAGGTACATGGCAAGGCAGGTGTGAAATTAGTGTGCCTGAACTAGGGAAAGCATCAGGTCACTTACCTGCAGGACCCCTCCTCTAGACCTGCTCCTTATATCTTGAATTACTTGGATTGTGATAGTACCACTAGATTGATTTGTCTTGTGTATGTTTATAGGAACAACTACTGTATGTAGCTTCCCATTTAACACTATTATAAATACAGGTTTAATTTTTAATGCAGGGAAATTTTTTACTGTAAAAAAGCAGACCGGCCGTTAGTCTGCCTCCTGTCGCTTTAGGCTGTCCCCCGTCGCTCCATTTCATATCTCAGGACGCCGCCCACTGTGCCCGAGGTGCTGCGCACGCGAGGACCGCTGGTCACGTGTGCGCAGGCACGAGGTTATGGGCGGCGCTGAGATTGCATCGCAAGTGCCCGCCCATCATCTCGTGGCCACGCTCTCCCCTCTGCCACCAGCGTTCTGCGCAAGCGCTGGCCAGATGACCCGACATCACCTCTTTCCTATCTTACCCTGCAGCAGGAAATAGATGGGAGGAGCGGAGCAGGACACCACCGGTTACGAGAAGTGACGTCGGGTCATCTGGCCAGCGCTTGCACAGAACGCTGGAGGCAGAGGGGAAAGGGCAGGCACGAGATGATGGGCGGGCACTTGCGATGCAATCACAGCGCCGCCCATAATCTCGTGCCTGCGACACACGTGACCAGCGGTCCTCGCGTGCGTGGCACCTCGGGTGCAGTGGGCGGCGTCCTGAAGTATGGAATGGAGCGATGGGGGACAGCCTAAAGCGACAGGAGGCAGACTAACAGCCACCAGAGAGCCCGCCCCCGTGTACCATTATCAAGATTTCAATACAAAAAGGTACCACTTTATAAAGTCTGTATTTTGGTCAGAAAGGGGGCACATAAACAACAGGAACCTTACTAGAATGCAGCCCAGGAGCTGCAGAGGGGGAAACGTTCAGGTTTCAAGCTAAATTTCTGATGACTGGTTCCCTTTAACATCACACTACCCAGACTCCCCCACTGACGTCATGGTGTTCGCACATGCATGGGAGCAGGGACGCGTCTCCATAGCTCCAGAATATGCGCGGACGCCCCTAGAGACAGCCGGAGCGAACAGGATAGGTGACACGGCGTGCGCACGCGCACATCGATCCAACAGTGCTGTAACCATACGTGGAGACCAAATCGTACAGGATAACAGAAAAAACTATGGAAATAACAACATATCAGACAGGTGCAGGCAATATTCATCCACAATTCCTAAGAACATGACTATGCGATATTATATCTGTATTAGCAGGAAAGTCAATTAAATTTGGATGTTGGGCCATGTGAATGACGACGTATGTCAAATCCTGTTGAAAAGTCCATATCCACTTGGTCTCAATATATGTACTCCACACTTGGTCTCTATAAATGTACTCCACACTTGAATCAGTAATGCTGCAGAAACAAAGTATGGAGAAAGTATTAAGTTACTGTGTCAAGGGAGCACAAAAATAACAAGAAAAAGTGGAAAAAACCTCATTTAAGTTATTAAAAATACACAATTATAAAAAACAAGGGAAAACCCGTTAAAAAAGAAGAGGGGGAAGAAAAAGGGGGGGGTGATGTCGTAAGAATGAAGCAAAGCTCAACGCTTCATTGAGACCAGAGGGGGCCACTGTACTGAGCGTTACCATCCATCTGGTTTCCCTTTGAGCCAATCTTTTTTTGATGTTACCTCCCCTGATGCCCCCATGGACGACCTCAATACCCCGGACCAACAGTGCTTTCGGGTCGCATTCATGGTGCATCTTGAAATGGAGAGGCAACGTTTTAAGAGAGGCAATATCATCCACCGCTCTGGCCGCAGCAATGTCCCTCACATGTTCCCTCACACGTATTCGGAATTTGCGAGATGTCAGGCCTATATATATCAAAGCCCTGCAGACAGGATAATAAACAACATTTGACGCACCACATGATACAGTTAGGTCCAGAAATATTTGGACAGTGACACAATTTTCGCGAGTTGGGCTCTGCATGCCACCACACTGGATTTGAAATGAAACCTCTACAACAGAATTCAAGTGCAGATTGTAACGTTTAGTTTGAAGGTTTGAACAAAAATATCTGATAGAAATTGTAGGAATTGTAGACATCACATTTCTTTCCAAACACTCCACATTTTAGGAGGTCAAAAGTAATTGGACAAATAAACTAAACCCAAAAAAAAATTTTTTATTTTCAATATTTTGTTGCGAATCCTTTGGAGGCAATCACTGCCTTAATTCTGGAACCCATGGACATCACCAAACGCTGGGTTTCCTCCTTCTTAATGCTTTGCCAGGCCTTTACAGCCGCAGCCTTCAGGTCTTGCTTGTTTGTGGGTCTTTCCGTCTTAAGTCTGGATTTGAGCAAGTGAAATTCATGCTCAATTGGGTTACAATCTGGTGATTGACTTGGCCATTGCAGAATGTTCCACTTTTTTGCACTCATGAACTCCTGGGTTAGCTTTGGCTGTATGCTTGGGGTCATTGTCCATCTGTACTATGAAGCGCCGTCCGATCAACTTTGCGGCATTTGGCTGAATCTGGGCTGAAAGTATATCCCGGTACACTTCAGAATTCATCCGGCTACTCTTGTCTGCTGTTATGTCATCAATAAACACAAGCGACCCAGTGCCATTGAAAGCCATGCATGCCCATGCCATCGTATTGCCTCCACCATGTTTTACAGAGGATGTGGTGTGCCTTGGATCATGTGCCGTTCCCTTTCTTCTCCAAACTTTTTTCTTCCCATCATTCTGGTACAGGTTGATCTTGGTCTCATCTGTCCATAGAATACTTTTCCAGAACTGAGCTGGCTTCATGAGGTGTTTTTCAGCAAATTTAACTCTGGCCTGTCTATTTTTGGAATTGATGAATGGTTTGCATCTAGATATGAACCCTTTGTATTTACTTTCATGGAGTCTTCTCTTTACTGTTGACTTAGAGACAGATACACCTACTTCACTGAGAGTGTTCTGGACTTCAGTTGATGTTGTGAACGGGTTCTTCTTCACCAAAGAAAGTATGCGGCGATCATCCACCACTGTTGTCATCCGTGGACGCCCAGGCCTTTTTGAGTTCCCAAGCTCACCAGTCAATTCCTTTTTTCTCAGAATGTACCCGACTGTTGATTTTGCTACTCCAAGCATGTCTGCTATCTCTGATGGATTTTTTCTTTTTTTTCAGCCTCAGGATGTTCTGCTTCACCTCAATTGAGAGTTCCTTAGACCGCATGTTGTCTGGTCACAGCAACAGCTTCCAAATGCAAAACCACACACCTGTAATCAACCCCAGACCTTTTAACTACTTCATTGATTACAGGTTAACGAGGGAGGCGCCTTCAGAGTTAATTGCAGCCCTTAGAGTCCCTTGTCCAATTACTTTGGTCCCTTGAAAAAGAGGAGGCTATGCATTACAGAGCTATGATTCCTAAACCCTTTCTCCGATTTGGATGTGAAAACTCTCATATTGCAGCTGGGAGTGTGCACTTTCAGCCCATATTATATATATATATATATATATATATATATATATATATATATATATATATATATATAATTGTATTTCTGAACATGTTTTTGTAAACAGCTAAAATAACAAAACTTGTCACTGTCCAAATATATTTCTGGACCTAACTGTATATAGTCCCTAATGTGGAACTGACGTTTGCCATCTGCGGATTTAAATACAGAACTGCGAAGGACATTGCTGCAGGCCAGACAGTGGCCACATGGAAAGCATCCGACACGGGGGGCCCCAGAAGAACCAAAAAGACTTGATGTAAGAGGAACATAATGACTCCTAACAAAGATATCTCACAGGTTAGAGGATCTCCTAGCGGTCATTAGAGGAAAGTCGGAGAGCGAATCCTTGAGAGCAGGGTCAGTTTTTAAAATAGACCAATATTTGTTCAGAACTGCCCTCATATTGTGCCATTCGTGATTATACATCGTGATAAACCTGATTCCTGGTTCATCAGACGTATCTTTATGCCTAGACAGAACGATTTGGGATCTGGGAGTGTTCTTGGCCCTAAGGTAACCCCTCTTTATAATGCGATTGCTATAACCCCTTTCACGGAACCTTGATATGAGATCTGCGGCTTGATTCGAACGAACATTTCCTCATTTTCAGAAACTGTCCGGTCGGGACAGCACGTACTGTAGACATATCATGGGCCGACGAGGCGTGAAGCAAAGAATTGACAGATGTGGATTTGCGGAAGACATCTTTCTGCTTTAATTATCATCCACCTCAATAAGTACATCCAGAAAGTTGATTTTTTTTTTTTTATCATATTTATGTCAATTTGATATTAAAAGGAATCATGCCCAGTCGACCCATAAATGAGTCAAGCTGCTCTGCTGTACCCTGTCAAAAAATCAAAAGATCATCAATTTACCTGAGCCAGCATGGGATATGACCTGCCCGCCCTCGCCGCAAAAAATTGATCTCTCCCAGTACCCTAGGAAGAGATTAGTGTATGAGGGCGCGTGGGCCACACCCATCGCAGTGCCACGCTGGTGCAGGTAAAAAGTATTTTTAAATGTAAAAAAATTATGGGTTAGGATAAAGCAGAGCAGCTCAAGTACCAAGTCACACATCGCGTCCTCATGACCAGAGGTCCCGAGAAATAAGCGGGCTGCTGCAAGGCCGTCCTCATGGCGGATACAGGTATATAATGACTCTATATCCGCCATTACGATCATCATGTCAGGTTCCATGTGCATGCCATCAACTCTATTGAGCACGTCTGTTGTGTCTTTTATGTAGGATGGAAGTGTTTCCACTAGAGGTTTTAAATATGTCAATGAACTTGCACACTGGGTATGTTATCACAATTGATGGCAATGAGTTGTGCAATAGATTAACAGGGATACGCCATATTATGTCTGCATCTATGCGATTCTTCCCAGTATTGCTGACTATCCCTGATTTTTAATCCATTCACAAAATTTCACAATACAAAATTTTATTACATCAAAAATCTTAAAACACACATTTCTGTGCGATATACAACACACACTAAAACATAAGTACAGAATGACAGTGCAATCCTCCGCTGATAATGAAAAGTTCAGTTTAAGTCATGGGCAATTAAAGAGTTCTGAACTCAATGGTGTGGAAAATCCCCCCTATTTAATCCAGCCTTTCATCATATGGGTCCAATATTTATGATAACCAATATATCTAGATGGATACTATTGTATATTAGTCTGGTTATCCAGTTTTCCGAAATATATTACAGAAGGCAGGGTTGAACAGAAAATCTGATTTACACCAATTCGGCCATATTCACTGAAAGACATATAGTGTATACTATTAATATATGTCCTTCTGTGAATATGGCCGAATTGGTGTACAAATTATTTTCACTTGGAGCATGGCAGGTTTTTTTTATCTGGACCTGTTAACACAATGGCTCCTGGAGGCTTAAGGCTATGTGCGCACTTACCGGATTTTGCCGCGGATTTTCCGCGGATTTGCTGCATGTTTCGCTGCAGAAAATGTTCAGAACATCTCTGCAGTGAATCACCAGCAAATCCTATGGAGAAAAAAAATCCTGTGCGCACTGGGCGGAATTTGACAGCTGCATGTTTTGCTGCGGGATTCCCGCAGCAAAAACAAGTGCATGTCACTTCTTTTCCGCACATCGCTGCGGGATTTCACTCCATTGACTCAATGTTAATCATGAAATCCCGCAGGGAATAACGCAGGCAGCAAATTCTGTGCGGTTCACTGCGTTTTCCTGCGTTATTCCCTGCGGTATTTCGCGGTTTACCTCCGGTAATGTGCATCGCTTGTCTGCGGTTTTGCAGGGAAGTGATGTCATTACAGGAAGAGGAAGCAAAGCAGACTGTAAACACACACAGATCACACACACACAGACATCACAGACACATAGAACACATAGACACAGACACATAGAACACACATAGAAAGAAAACGGAAATATAGAAAACAAAGAACGTGGGCTCCGCTGCATATTTACCTTCCAGCCGAGGTAAGCACACAGCGGCGGGCCGGTATTCTCAGGCTGGGGAGGGAGAGGGGCAGGGTTAATGTCCCCCGCCTCACTCCCCCTCCGGCAGCCGAGAATATCAGCCGCAGCTGCCCCGGCACTGTCGCATGCATTATGCGGCACTACCGGAGTGTCCTCGGCTCTTCTTGCCACCGTGTAGCAGTGGTGGCAAGGTAATACAAGGGGTTAATGATGGTGGGGGACCACCGCCATTAACTCCAGGCTTGATCATGGCAGCGTCTATGTGACAGCTGACATGATCAACCCGTAAGTAAAGTGAAAAAAACACAGACACCGAAAAATCCTTTATTGTAAATAAAACAAACAAGCCTCGTTCACCATTTTATTAACCCCCCCCCCAAACAAAGCTCCGGCGTAATCCACAGGTCCGACGTCCTGCGCTGCTTCCATCCAGCCGCGACTAACACACAGCGCTGAATGAAAGCAGCAGACAGCAGAGGTAATTACCGGTCATTTCCCACGGCCGGTAATGTGAACTCACTGCCGACCGTGGGAAATGCAGCGATCTGTCCTCTATCTATCTATCCCTCTATCTGTCTGTCTGTCTATCTATCTATCTATCTATTCTTCTGTCTATCTACTATCTCAGAATTAAATGACTTTTTTTTTTTTTTTTCAATGTGCTTTATTGCATTGAATGCAATAAAGCACATCCCAACCCGCACGCGGCAAAACCGCGGCAATACCGCGAATAATACCGCGGTAAAACCGCAGCAAACCGCTGCAAACCGCATGCGGTTTTCGGGTGCGGTTTCCCGCGGTTTTTTACCGCGGGTGCGGTAATCTTTGAGAGCATGCGGAATTTTCACAAGAAAATTCCATTTCCCAGTGCGCACATAGCCTTAATGAGTAATTAGCTTTTCCAGATTTTCTTCCTGTTTCGAATGTTTTGGTCCCGATGACTTGATCCGTGGTTCCATGCTCCAAGTGAACTTTTTCCGTTTTTTTAAATATCTATATTTTGGATAACAATATTACGTATCTAATGTACCACCCCTATAATTGATATATTTTATTGTTTGTTAATATCTGTACATGTATTCAATAATGGGATCTGAAGTATTTACTATTATGGTCCGACTTTTTATTAAGGAGGTACCTTTCTGTATCAAAATATTTCTATAGAATGAATTGGTACCTTGAATTCTGTTAATTGAGATTATCTTATCTATCTCTTAGATGTGTGATTTATGTATATTTGGACCTTTATGTGACCATTGGTGGTGTACGGATGTTTAGAATTGACACTATGAATATCTTAATCTGTATCTGTGCTGTGATTATTAATAATTGTGCCCCTTATATATAGTCTAGTGGGACACCTATCACGTACCCATGTGCCATCTGCGATATATATGGGATGTTTGTCATGGGAATATTGTACATTAATTTGCTGTTGAATCTAATTTCCCCCTTTTGGTTGTTGGGATTACATGTGCGGTGATGACTGTTATGTACGCCCCTTTTGATGCTTTTGTGGTGCTACAGCTTTTATCCTCTCTTTAGGTTTAGTGTAAGACAGGCCCACGGTGGTGCGGGTCACATGTGAGTCATGTGATTTAACATGGCGCTGTGGTATACGCCCCCGGTGACTTGTGTTTTGTTTTTATTTGTAGTGTCTCCATGGTGCTAACAGTGACGTGTGCGTGCTAGTGCGCGTCACGTGGTGGTCATGTGTTTTAACATAACGCTTATATATGGGATAATCTGTTTACACATTATATCCTTGGTAACGCATGCATTATGGCGACTATACTAACGGCGCCTGTGCACTGGGATCTGGGTTAATTGTCCATTGGTAACACCTGTGGTTAATTACTTTGACTGGTGGGGTATAAATAGGGTGTTCCTGACGCTCCTTCCCATAGTGCCTCCTTCCTGTGTGATGCCTGACTGATGGTATTACAGCATTGCCTGTGACCAGGGACTATCTGCTCCCCCGGGTGGTGCACACTATGGGACTCTGCATCTGGACATTTGGTTTTTAATCTTGTCTATTTTGGGCCTCCTGATGAACCATAATGGGGAAACGCGTCGAGAGGGCGTTTTATGGCTATTGTCACATTAAAGTGGACCTTGAAGCGGACCTTTTCCATACAGTAAATGGACTACCAGTGATGGAGATGTACACAGAAGTGCTAAATATTGGAATGTGGCGGTTAAATAGTTACAAAGTTACTTAGGTTGAAAAAAGACCTAGGTCCAGCTAGTTCAACCTTCCTCCACCAATTCTACATTTGGTCACTAAGTCATTTATAACCAACAATGTTGTGTGTACTGAGGAAATCATTCACCCCTTTTTTAAAAGCTGTTATAGTGTCTGCCATTACTACCTCTTGTGGTAGGGCATTCCACAGTCTGACTGCTCTAACTGTAAAGAACCCTTTCCTATTTAGCTATCGGAATCGCTTTTCTTCCACTTGCAGTGAGTGCCCCCTGATCCTTAGTATTGTCTTTGGAAGAAATATGTCATGTGACAGTCCTTTATATTGACCACACATGTATTTATACATATAAATGAGATCTCCTCTGAGAAGTCTTTTTTCTAAGCTAAACATATCTAACTTTTTCAACCTGTCATCATATGGGAGGCCTTCCATCCCTTTGTAGTAGTCTAGTTGCCCGCCTTTGAACTGCCTCTAACTTCTGAATGTCCTTTTTAAAATGTGGAGCCCAAAACTGGATCCCGTATTCCAGATGTGGCCTTACAAGTGATTTATAGAGGGGTAACAATACGTTGGGATCACGGGATCTAATCTCTTTTTATACACCCTAAAATCTTGTTTGCTTTAGCAGCTGCTGCTTGACATTGAGTGCTGCTGCTCAGCTATTTGTAATGAGAATACCCAAGTCCTTCTCCTGTTCTGTAGTCCCGAGTTTACTTCCATTTAATGTATACGCAGTTATAGGATTACTCCGTCCTAGGTGCATTACTTTATATTTATTAACATTAAATCTCATTTGCCAAGTATCTGCCCATTCTGACATCTTATCCAGATCTTTTTGTAATATTGTACTATCAAGGTCAGTTTTTAATATCCTACATAGTTTGGTGTCATCAGCAAAGACTGACACTTTACTATCAATCTCATACACAAGGTCATTAATAAAGAGATTAAAAAGAATCGGCGGCACCCCACTGCTGACTGAGAGCAATGTACCATTTATGACTACTCTTTGTTTCCTATTTTTTAGCCAATTCCTTACCCAGTTGCATATAGTTTCCCCTAGTCCCTGCTTCTGGAGCTTTAATATAAGGCTATTGTGTGGTACAGTATCAAATGCCTTTGCAAAGTCCAAATAAATCACATCAGCTGCATTACCAATATCCAGGTTTGCACTTACCCCCTCATAGAACCCCAACAGGTTGGTTAGACATGACTTATCTTTCATGAATCCATGCTGTTTGTCAGTTATTATATTATTTTCTGCAATATATTTTTGTATGTCATCCCTTAAAATGCCCTCAAAAACTTTGCATACTACTGATGTCAGACTTACTGGACGGTAGTTGCCTGGATCTACCCTCTTACCTTTCTTAAATATCGGTACCACATCAGCAATCCTCCAATCCTGAGGCACCAACCCTGTTACAAGCGAGTCTAAGAAGATGAGATACAACGGTCTGTCGATAATGGAGCTCAATTCCCTCAATATTCGTGGATTCTGGCCCTGGGGATTTGTCAATGTTTAGTTTACTTAGGCTGGTTTCACACTACGTCTTTTTAACATCCGTTGAAAACGTTATTTTAGCGGAAGTACGGATCCTGCTTTTACAGCAAATAACGTATGCAAACGCATCTGTTATTTTGCAGGATCCTGCACTGGATGTTTAGGGGCGGGCATTGGAGTCATGTGATCGGGAGTGAGGGGAACTAGACTGGGAGCCGGCTTCTGACAGCTGCAGACGCTGGTAACCAAGGTAAACATCGGCCTTGGATACCCGATATTTATCTTGGTTACGAGTGTCTGCAGCTGCTAGGAGCCGGGCTGTCTGCACGCGTAACCAACGTAAACATCGGGTAACTAAGAGAAGTGGTTACCCGATATTTACCTTAGTTACGAGTGTCCGCAGCTCTCAGGTGGGGGAGAGAGGGAGGGGAGGAAGGGGGAAAGACAGAGAGAGAGAGAGGGTGAGGGAGGGAGTAGAGAGATAGACAGATCACGCGAGACTGGTTCTGGGCATGCTCAGTACTTTCTGGGCATGCTCAGTACAAAAGCAGGATCCTGTCTATCAGCACGCCAGCGTTCACCTGCGTTCGCGTGCTGTTTAGTCAGGATCCGGTGACTTGCAGTATTTTGACGCAGCTCAAAAACGCTACAAGTAGCGTTTTTGAAACATGTTAAAAAACTGCAAGTCACCGGATCCGCACTATAACGCACGCAAACGCAGGTGAACGGATGTTAACGCGAGTCCATTGCAAATGCATTGAAATGAAAACGCATTTGCACTGGATCCGTACTTCCGCTAAAATAACGTTTTCAACGGATGTTAAAAAGACAGTGTGTGAAACCAGCCTTAGACGTAGGCGTACTTCTTGTGTTAAATAATTATATCGGGTGGTGACCTTTGATTTTTCTCTTGTTGAATGATCCATGGTACAGTCAGTTACTTGGTGAACATAGATAAGAAATGCCTATTTAATATCTGTCTTTTGTTTGTCCTCTGTAACTAACTTGTTGTTATATTTTAAGGGGCCAATACTATCCTTTGTTTTCCTTTTGGCATTAATGTATTTATAAAAGATTTTGGGATTTATTTTAATGTCCTTGGCGATTTTTGTTTCAGTAGCTAGTTTTGCTTGCTTGATTTCTTTTTTGCATTTCCTATTGATATCTTTATACTCCTGAAATGCTATTTCTGTATTCTCAGCCTTTAAGATTTTAAACACCCTTTTTTTTATTATACTTTGTACAGTCTTATTTATTCATAGTGGTTTCTTTTTATTCCTGGACATTTTATTACCAGAGGGTATACAGTGCCTACAAGTAGTATTCAACCCCCTGCAGATTTAGCAGGTTTACACATTCGGAATTAACTTGGCATTGTGACATGTGGACTGTAGATCAGCCTGGAAGTGTGAAATGCACTGCAGCAAAAAAGAATATTATTTATTTTTTATTTTTTTTTTAAATTGAGAAAAGTTTATTCAGAGGGTCATTTATTATTCAACCCCTCAAACCACCAGAATTCTGTTTGGTTCCCCTAAAGTATTAAGAAGTATTTCAGGCACAAAGAATAATGAGCTTCACATGTTTGGATTAATTATCTCTTTTTCCAGCCTTTTCTGACTAATTAAGACCCTCCGCAAACTTGTGAACAGCACTCATACATGGTCAACATGGGAAAGACAAAGGAGCATTCCAAGGCCATCAGAGACAAGATCGTGGAGGGTCACAAGGCTGGCAAGGGGTACAAAACCCTTTCCAAGGAGTTGGGCCTACCTGTCTCCACTGTTGGGAGCATCATCCGGAAGTGGAAGGCTTATGGAACTACTGTTAGCCTGTATGCAGTGCCATCTAGTCTCCAAACGTCACGTGTGTGGTTGGCACCAAAGATCTTGATCTTGGTCTCATCAGACCAGAGAACCTTGAACCAGTCTGTCTCAGAGTCCTCCAAGTGATCATGAGCAAACTGTAGACGAGCCTTGACATGATGCTTTGAAAGTAAAGGTACCTTACGGGCTCGTCTGGAACGGAGACCATTGCGGTGGAGTACGTTACTTATGGTATTGACTGAAACCAATGTCCCCACTGCCATGAGATCTTCCCGGAGCGCCTTCCTTGTTGTCCTTGGGTTAGCCTTGACTCTTCGGACAAGCCTGGCCTCGGCACAGGTGGAAACTTTCAAAGGCTGTCCAGGCCGTGGAAGGCTAACAGTAGTTCCATAAGCCTTCCACTTCCGGATGATGCTCCCAACAGTGGAGACAGGTAGGCCCAACTCCTTGAAAAGGGTTTTGTACCCCTTGCTAGCCTTGTGACCCTCCACGATCTTGTCTCTGATGGCCTTTGAATGCTCCTTTTTCTTTCCAATGTTGACCAAGTATGAGTGCTGTTCACAAGTTTGGGGAGGGTCTTAATTAGTCAGAAAAGGCTGGAAAAAGAGATAATTAATCCAAACATGTGAAGCTCATTGTTCTTTGTGCCTGAAATACTTCTTAATACTTTAGGGGAACCAAACAGAATTCTGGTGGTTTGAGGGGTTGAATAATAAATGACCCTCTGAATAAACTTTTCACAATTTTAAAAAAAAAAATAAAAAAAGAAATTCTTTTTTGCTGCAGTGCATTTCACACTTCCAGGCTGATCTACAGTCCAAATGTCACAATGCCAAGTTAATTCCGAATGTGTAAACCTGCTAAATCTGCAGGGGGTTGAATACTACTTGTAGGCACTGTAAGCTCTTCCCTTAATTTGTTGAAATCAGCTTTCCTAAAATTCCAGGTTTTTGCATTTCCCCTTTGAAATGTTTTATTGAATATTACGTTGAATCTTACCATATTATGATCGCTGGTGCCCAAGTGCTCCCGGATCTGTAGGTCTGAAATGGTATCTGGTCTATTTGACAGGACCAGATCTAGCAAATTATCTCCCCTGGTCAGTTCATCTACCATCTGAGAGAGGAAATTGTCTTGAATGGTAGATAAGAATTTACAGATTTTAGCACATCCAGAAGATTCTACAGTTAGGTCCAGAAATATTTGGACAGTGACACAAGTTTTGTTATTTTAGCTGTTTACAAAAACATGTTCAGAAATACAATTATATATATAATATGGGCTGAACGTGCACACTCCCAGCTGCAATATGAGAGTTTTCACATCCAAATCAGAGAAAGGGTTTAGGAATCATAGCTCTGTAATGCATAGCCTCCTCTTTTTCAAGGGACCAAAAGTAATTGGACAAGGGACTCTAAGGGCTGCAATTAACTCTGAAGGCGTCTCCCTCGTTAACCTGTAATCAATGAAGTAGTTAAAAGGTCTGGGGTTGATTACAGGTGTGTGGTTTTGCATTTGGAAGCTGTTGCTGTGACCAGACAACATGTGGTCTAAGGAACTCTCAATTGAGGTGAAGCAGAACATCCTGAGGCTGAAAAAAAAGAAAAAAATCCATCAGAGAGATAGCAGACATGCTTGGAGTAGCAAAATCAACAGTCGGGTACATTCTGAGGAAAAAGGAATTGACTGGTGAGCTTGGGAACTCAAAAAGGCCTGGGCGTCCACGGATGACAACAGTGGTGGTTGATCGCCGCATACTTTCTTTGGTGAAGAAGAACCGGTTCACAACATCAACTGAAGTCCAGAACACTCTCAGTGAAGTAGGTGTATCTGTTTCTAAGTCAACAGTAAAGAGAAGACTCCATGAAAGTAAATACAAAGGGTTCACATCTAGATGCAAACCATTCATCAATTCCAAAAATAGACAGGCCAGAGTTAAATTTGCTGAAAAACACCTCATGAAGCCAGCTCAGTTCTGGAAAAGTATTCTCTGGACAGATGAGACCAAGATCAACCTGTACCAGAATGATGGGAAGAAAAACGTTTGGTAAAGAAAGGGAACGGCACATGATCCAAGGCACACCACATCCTCTGTAAAACATGGTGGAGGCAACGTGATGGCATGGGCATGCATGGCTTTCAATGGCACTGGGTCACTTGTGTTTATTGATGACATAACAGCAGACAAGAGTAGCCGGATGAATTCTGAAGTGTACCGGGATATACTTTCAGCCCAGATTCAGCCAAATGCCGCAAAGTTGATCGGACGGCGCTTCATAGTACAGATGGACAATGGCCCCAAGCATACAGCCAAAGCTACCCAGGAGTTCATGAGTGAAAAAAAGTGGAACATTCTGCAATGGCCAAGTCAATCACCAGATCTTAACCCAATTGAGCATGCATTTCACTTGCTCAAATCCAGACTTAAGACGGAAAGACCCACAAACAAGCAAGACCTGAAGGCTGCGGCTGTAAAGGCCTGGCAAAGCATTAAGAAGGAGGAAACCCAGCGTTTGGTGATGTCCATGGGTTCCAGACTTAAGGCAGTGATTGCCTCCAAAGGATTCGCAACAAAATATTGAAAATAAAAATATTTTGTTTGGGTTTGCTTTATTTGTCCAATTACTTTTGACCTCCTAAAATGTGGAGTGTTTGTAAAGAAATGTGTACAATTCCTACAATTTCTATCAGATATTTTTGTTCAAACCTTCAAATTAAACGTTACAATCTGCACTTGAATTCTGTTGTAGAGGTTTCATTTCAAATCCAATGTGGTGGCATGCAGAGCCCAACTCGCGAAAATTGTGTCACTGTCCAAATATTTCTGGACCTAACTGTATGTCCCACTGTATGTCTGGATAGTTGAAATTCCCCATAATAAGAACCCGATTATAATTATTAGCTGCCTTTTCAATTTGTTCCAGCATTTCACCCTCTATTTGTTCAGGTATGTTAGGAGGCTTATAGCAAACTCCAATTAGCATTTTTCCATTATTCCCCTCCCCATGTACATTTACCCATACTGACTCTACATTGTTGCAGTTCCCCCCAATGTCATCATTCAACACAGGTTTTAGGTTAGATTTGATAAATATACACACCCCACCATCTTTTTTGTCTTTCCTGTCCTTCCTAAATGTAGTATAACCCTGTATGTTTGTCACCCAGTCATGGCTTTCATCCAGCCAGGTTTCCGTAATGCCCACCACATCATAATCCATGGTTGACATAAGAGTCTCTAATTCATTCATTTTGTTTGCAAGATTTCTTGCATTTGCCAGTAGACATTTAATACTATTAACACCTTTATTACTCCTAGCCTCCCTACGTTCCTTGCATGTCCCATCCCCCCCCCAATCCTTCATTGACCCCTACCATCTCACTGTCTCTATCTGCTCTTTCTATCCCCTTATTTGCTCCACTACCCTCCCTCCCCCCAGATCCTAGTTTAAAAGCTCCTCCATCCGTCTGACCATTTTCTCCCCCAGCAAAGCTGCACCTTCCCCATTGAGGTGCAGCCCGTCCCTACCGTAGACCCTGTGTAGCCAACTGAGAAGTCGGCCCAGTTCTCCATGAACCCGAACCCTTCCTTCCTGCACCAATTTCTAAGCCACGTATTTATCTCCCTAAGCTCCCGCTGTTCGCCTAGTGTATACATGATATATATCAAAGACTCTTTTATATATCAAGCTAAGTATTGCTCATTGAGGATCTCCTTATTAATAGTATACACTATATGTACTTCTGTGAATATGGCCAAATTGGTGTAAATCCAATTTTCTGTTCAACCCTGCCTTCTATAATATATTTGGGACCACTGGATAACCAGATTTATATACAATAGTATCCATCTAGATATATTGATTCTCATAAATATTGGACCCATATGATGGAAGGCTGGATTAAATAGGGGGGATTTTCCATATACCCTTGAGTTCAGAACTCTTTAATTGCCCATGAATTAATCTGAACTTTTGCATTATCAGCGGAGGATTGCACTGTCATTGTGTCCTTACGTTTTAGTGTGTGTTGTATATCGCACAGAAATGTGTGTTTTTTAAGATTTTTGATATCATAAAATGTTGTATTGGGAAATTTTGAGAATTGATCAGAAAAATATCCATGTAGGGAATATATTCTAAAGTGTACATATTCCTGACTTTTAGCCCGTGTGTCGGGCACACATGCATAATCTGGTTCAGGAATCGGTCTTGATTGTGTGCTAATTTACAATCCATGTAAGATTTGATTTTCTTCTGTATTGCAGGCTTGCCTCTTGTTTGTACATCTACCCCTCTACTGTGCTGTCTATAGCTATGAAAAAACAATTTGTAATTAATAACTATTTTGCTATCAATAAATACATAGAAATAATGGTTGAGCAATATTTACTCTTGTCTCTCTTGTTGGTTTCTGCTATTTGAGTAGCTCATAAGTCGGGACTGATCCTTATTTTTGGATCTTCTTTGCGTTCTGTTCATTCATTCATTGTATATAGATTTGTTGTTTCTTAATATTCTGAATAATTGTAGTATTTTATTTTTGCTTAATCAGTATCTTCCAGATTTATTGGGGCCAACTGGATTCCTGGTGCAATTAAGTCATCCCGTCAAGTCAGATCCCGATTTATTGAGAGCTGCTGTTCATTGCATGGCCAACTTATGTCTCTGGTGAACCGGATTTTCTTTTATTATTCATACAAAAAAAGCAGATAATAATGTATAAATGAACAAAAAAAATGTCTTTCTTTGAGAATAACGGTTTAAGACTTGGAGGAATGTCAGTCACTTGCAAAAACACTTAAAGGGATCCAATCACCAGGATTTTCATATATAAGCTAAAGCCAGTGCTAAACTGCTGAAGTCTTTTTAGTACGTTTATAAGAATGTATTCAGCATTCGTTCAAAAAAGTAATTTAAAGGGAATCTGTCAGGTGCCATAATACTAATACCCTGCAGATATAGGGTTAATCAGCAGGTGGTTAATGGCCTTGCATAGCTGTCTAGCCGCTGCACATTGCATTTGTTTTGTTTTTCACTGTTTGGCTTTTGTTTCCCTGCATATTGGCAGCTGTAGAATGAGTGAACTAAGAATCCTTCAGTGATCTCATTCTAATGGGCAGTTTGTAACTCTTCTTTCTCTTTCTGAACTTCTCTGTACGGATTGCATGAACTTTGAGCTGAACTATGATGTATCATAATTCAGTTGAGAGGACCTGCAAAAAATACAGATCAGAGTTACCATCTCATTTTCACAATAGCTCACTAACATATTCTCAGTTAACTCACTCATGGCTCTAGAACACACAGTCATCCTGAATAGCATGGAGATGCGCATGTGCGGCCACTACTCTATATGGCTATGGGAGCAGTGGATGGCTGAATTCGGCAGAGCCTCTTGCTTAAGGCTGACCTTATTACTGGGGTTTCCGGTAGTCGGTCCCTCAGCAATTAATGTTCTTCTTTATTTTTTGGGGGGATGAATAACTTTTTAAGCATCTGAAATACCAACATAATGCAATTGACGCACAGACTGCAGTGTGGATATGCATTAATTTCTGTGTTTGTATACTCTCAGGCAACATTTGTTACTATAAACTGTATTTTTATTTTTTTTTCTAGTGTGTCTGGAGAACCTTACTTGGATGAACCATACCGCATGACCTGTTTTAAGATTTTTCTTACCGTCCTCCAAGCCCCAAGATTGAATGTAGTGGATGAAATATCAATATGCGCTGTAAGTTACTGGAACATATGAAGCAATCATACCAGGGAATGGCAAGAATTGGAAGTATGAGAATACTAGTGCGAAGTAACCAACATGTTATGTGATTGGAAGCTATACAGGAGGGGTCCCCAACCTGCGGCTCTCGGGCCCATGATGTGTGGCTCGCGGCTGCACCAGGTCTTGCAAGCTGCTATGAAGATCAGGTCTAAAGCTTTGATGGACCACCTCTCTTGTAGCCATGAGCAAACCCTTTTGTGATGTAAATAGAACTCAACCTGCAATTATAGCGGATGGGTCACATATTTACCATACAGTGCTGGCCAAAAGTATTGGCACCCCTGCAATTCTGTCAGATAATACTCAGTTTCTTCTTGAAAATGATTGCAATCACAAATTCTTTAATATTATTAGCTACATTTAATTTGTCTTCAATGAAAAAAAAAAAAATTGTCATAAAGCCAAATTGGATATAATTCCACACCAAACACAAAAAATGGGGTGGACAAAAGTGTTGGCACTGTTTGAAAAATCATGTGATGCTTCTCTAATTTGTGTAATTAACAGCACCTGTAACTTACCTGTGGCACCTAACAGGTGTTGGCAATAACTAAATCACACTTGCAGCCAGTTGACATGGATTAAAGTTGACTCAACCTCTGTCCTGTGTCCTTGTGTGCACCACATTGAGCATGGAGAAAAGAAAGAAGACCAAAGAACTGTCTGAGGACTTGAGAATCCAAATTATGAGGAAGCATGAGCAATCTCAAGGCTACAAGTCCATCTCCAAAGACCTGAAAATTCCTGTGTCTACGTTCACAGTGTCATCAAGAAGTTAAAAGCCCATGGCACTGTGGCTAACCTCCCTAGATGTGGAAGGAAAAGAAAAATTGACGAGAGATTTCAACGCAGGATTGTGCGGATGGTGGATAAAGAACCTCGACTAACATCCAAACAAGTTCAAGCTGCCCTGCAGTCCGAGGGTACAACAGTGTCAACCCATACTATCCGTCGGCATCTGAATGAAAAGTGACTGTATGGTAGGATACCCAGGAAGACCCCACTTCTTACCCCGAGACATAAAAAAGCCAGGCTGGAGTTTGCCAAAACTTACCTGAGAAAGCCTAAAACATTTTGGAAGAATGTTCTCTGGTCAGATGAGACAAAAGTAGAGCTTTTTGGGAAAAGCCATCAACATAGAGTTTACAGGAAGAAGAGCAACTGAAGACTACCAACAAATTTAGCAGCATAATGTAAGGGCCCAGTGTGAGAAAGCTGGGTCTTCCTCAGAGGTCATGGGTCTTCCAGCAGGACAATAACCCAAAACACACTTCAAAAAGCACTAGAAAATGGTTTGATAGGAAGCACAGGAGACTACTAAAGTGGCCAGCAATGAGTCCAGACCTGAATCCCATAGAACACCTGTGGAGAGATCTCAAAATGGCAGTTTGGAGAAGGCACCCTTCAAATCTCAGGGACCTGGAGCAGTTTGCCAAAGAAGAATGGTCTAAAATTCCAGCAGAGCATTGTAAGAAACTCATTGATGGTTACCGGAAGAGGTTGTTTGCAGTTATTTTGGCTAAAGGTTGTGCAACCAAGTATTAGGCTAAGGGTGCCAATACTTTTGTCTGGCCCATTTTTTGGAGTTTTGTGTGAAATAATCAATGATTTGATTTTTGTTTCATTCTCTTTTGTGTTTTTTCATTGCAAGCAAAATAAATGAAGATAATACCAAAGAATTTCTGATTGCAATCAATTTCAAGAAGAAACTGAGTATTATCTGACAGCATTGCAGGGGTGCCAATACTTTTGGCCAACACTGTACATTCTGGTTAGTATAGATTGCATAAGTAAAATATATACAACCAGTATAAAAACAAAGTCAAATTTGGAGTGGATGTAGGATCTCTTATCTTAGTCATGGCTGTTAGCCAGCAATCACATGCTCCACTTGGATGAGTTATTGATGGACATTAGCACAAAAATACACCGCTCTTGGAATCTGTAAGACTGGATTTTCATGTCACTTTTTCCATTCTCACGTTCTCTTGGACAGCTCAGAGCTCTGCCGTCTCCTTACATCTTGGTTGTTTGTTGGGTGGACACTCCTCCTTGAGTGACAGTTCTTGGCAGAAGCTTGGTCCTCCTACAACACATTAACAGCCTGTCAGCGTTAGTCTACACTGCTATTAGTATATTTACATGTAGAAATAAAAGTGCATTTGAACAATGACACCGCCTAGGAAAGTGAGAGCCATGATGAGGAGAACTGCTCTGAAATCTGCTGATGCTGGGCGCCTGTGGTTTATGTAAAGCTGAGGAGAGCTATGTCTGGAGGTGAGCAGGTAACTGCTATATAGAAACCATTGGGATGTAGAGAACTAACTGGGATGTTAGGGGATGGCTCCTCTGCTGGAATGCAACTGCTGCGCTCACACATGGCTAGGCTCTGGTCACCAAGCTCCTTGTCAGCAAGCTGTACATTGTAAGATAAAAGCTCTCACAGCAGAACAGCAGGTGGATGACATAAAAATAAACAATAAACGAATCCAAAGCAATATAATAACATTAGAATACCCCTTTAACAGTAAGGACCTACATACACATGAGTCAGTACATTGCCCAGGTATTCATACAACTGCCTCTCCTATTGCCTACTTTAAGTGAAAATCTATTAAGGGGATAGTCCACCTCTTTGGATTCTTTATGTGGTCTTTGTTAGCAGAATTAGCATTAGAATTAGCAGCTTAGCAGAATTGAAAAAATAAAATGGTTGCAAACCTACGGGGCTGTCAGAATGAGCTCACTGACAGATTCTCAGTTAATCCATTCTGCAGCTTGCAATAGACAGTGCAACACTGAGGCTAGTGAAGGTAAACCATGCAAACATTTTAATGAAACCCAATTACAAAAATTATTTTGATTGAAAATACAAGCAAGCAAGAGAAAATGTCCTCAAAGGTGGATTACTTGATGTGTGTATCTTCTGCCTTCACAGTTTCTTTCTCTTCCAGTTGTTACAGAATGCTCTGAGAGGCATACAGTCTATTTTGAATGGCAACAAAATGATCTTAATGGAATCTGATCTACTTGGATCCGTGCTGGCGGTGCTTAAGGTATTACCTTTCATCATACAAACTATGGTTTATTGTTCTGCTTCTTCTCATGTTTTCCTATGTATTACTCCTGTCTGGCATGCTCAACAGCTTTATGTATCATCTTGGATAATAGGAGTGCTGACTCTAGTGCTGAGCGGATCCGGACAGTAAAAGTCCGGATCGCGTGGTTCCAGCGCTATATCTGTACCGCACCCGGGCGCGGGATTCCAGGTGCACAATCCGGATTCGGCAATTAATAAAAATAAACAAAATCTGAATTAAATGAGCGTTTCATACTTACCGAGACTTGGTGTCATGGCGGCACACTGCTTCCGGGTCGCGCATTCACTTACTGTACTGTCTATCGCATACACACAGCTTTCCGTGTTTTCCCCGCCCACCGGCCGTCCTCTCAGCTGTGATTGTTTTTTGGCTGATGCGCCCCCCCAGCCTGTGACAGCTCTGCCGTGCAGTAATCGCTTATCGCAGCTCAGTAATAGGCTGCACTCACAGTGGGCAGCCGTGCTCTATGGCTGCTCGCTCTGAGATGTAGCAGAGCTGGATGTGTCTCCGTGGGACGTCGTGTGGATTACGCCATAGCTGCAGGGTGTTGTGGGTTAATAAAGTGGTGAAGGAGGGGGTGTTTGGATTTTATTCCAAATAAAGGATTTTTCTCTGTATCTTGTTTATTTACTGGAATTTATAGGTTTGTGATACAGGTATCTGATAGACGCCTGTGCCATCACAAACCTAGGGCTTAGTAGCAGCTGTGCGCTACTATTAACCCCTGCTATTACCTTGATTGCCACCGCCCCAGGGCAATCAAGATGAGCCGATATCGCACCGGAATTGTCACATTAATAGATGTGGCAATACTGGGCAGCTGCGGGCTGAGAATATACCAGCCCCCGGCTGGCATTATCATAGCTGGGGATGAAAATTAGGGGGGACCGCACGTCGTTTTTTTAATTTATTTTAAATTAAAAAAAAAAAAAGCCAGAGTCACACTTGCAACAGATACACTGCTCTCCTCGCCCACCGGCCGTCCTGCCGCCTGTGATTGGTTGCAGTCAGCTGACATGCTGCCGCTCAGGATGTGGGCATGTCTAACTGCAACCAATGACACGCGCCGGTGGGCGGGCAAAACAATGAATGTTGAATTGTCGGCTCCGGAAGAGAAAAGCGTGACCCGGAAGGATTGTGCCGCCATGCCAGTGAGTAGACCGCGCGCGCTCCTACCCCCCCATCCCCTCCACAAACGTTTTTAATCTCCGGATTCCGGTCCCCATTGACTTATATGGGCACCGCATTCCGGAGCGGAGCGGACTTATTTTTAAGTCTGTCAGTGATCTGCCGTCCCCGGTTTTTCGGGCGTTCGATCCACTCTAGCTGGCTCCAATCAATCTCTCCATTTTTGTTGACTGCACAAATGTCCACAAGTGAGTCGTCCATGTCTTCTCACACATACGTCGGCCTCCTTTGTAGAGTCTAAACCAGCTTTAATAAAATCAATTAGTCTGAAAGACCAGCTAATAAATAAATACCCCATTTATGTACTATCTTTGCATGTTCGTTACTTTCCAATACCCTTTAGGCTATGTGCGCACTAGAAAAAGGATTTTTCTCAAGAAATTTTCTTACGAAATTTGTTGAGTGAAGTAGTAGCGCACCTGCATTTAAAAAACGCACCGAAAAACGCGTGCGTTTTCGTGCGTTTTTGGTGCTTTTTTTTTGCAGGTTGGTCCCTGCATTTTTAAAGCTTTAACACCAATAAATAATATAGATAGATGAATAGATAGATAATGGATAGATAGATAATGGATTGACAATTAATGGATAGATAGATGGATAGATAATGGATAGACAGATGAATAGATAGATAATAGATGAGAAAGACATATATGATGTTCCACCTCCCTATATATTCTAAGCTGGCACCCTTTAGTGACTTTTATGTGACACTAAAGGGTGCTTAGCCTTGTATTTAGCCAGAAAATAAATAAATAATTTAAAAAAAAAAAAATGTGGGGTCCCCGTTATCTTTTGTAGCTAGCTAGGGTAAAGCAGACGGCTGCAGCCTGCAGACCACAGCTGGCAGCTTCACCTTGGCTGGTAATCCAAAACAGAGGGCACCCCACGCTGTTATTTTAAATTAAATAAATAATTTAAAACAAAAAAGTGTGGGTCCCCCCCAAATTGGATCACCAGCCAAGGTAAAGCGGACAGCTGTGGTCTGGTATTCTCAGACTAGGGAGGTCCACCGTTATTGGACACTCCCCAGCCTAAAAATAGCAGGCCACAGCCGCCCCAGAAGTGGCGCATCCATTGCCCCAACTCATCCCATTGCCCTGGTGCGGTGGCAAACAGGGTAATATATGGGGTTGATGCCAGATGTGTAATGTCACCTGGCATCAAGCCCTGGGGTTAGTGATGTCACGCATCTATCAGATACCCGACATCACCAACCCTGTCAGTAATAATAAAAAAAAAAAAGACAACAAAAAAAGTTTTATTTAAAAAAACACTCCCCAACACATTCCCTCTTTCACCAATTTACTTAACAATCAAATCCGGGTCCAGCGTAATCCAATAAGGGGGTCCCACGGTGATCCATACCATAGTTGCTGTCCCAGTCAATGAAGAACAGAATGTTCCCCATTGGCTGGGAGAGCAGTGCAGTGACCTGAGCGAACATCAATAGGTCAGCCCAGGTCACTACAGGGGATGACGAGCGCTGCTGTCAGGAGGTTAGATGAGATCATTACCTGCTGTGACGATCTCCTGCACTCCTGACGTCAGCGCTGTCACTGACTTCTATGCCCGCCGCGTTCTCAGCAGTATCGCAGGAGCCCGTGACGTCACCGCTACTGACAGTCTCGGGCCGCCCGGGAGACGTGATTTGAGAACGCAGTGGGCATAGAAGGCAGTGACAGCGCTGACGTCAGGAGAGCAGGAGATCGTCACAGCAAGTAATGATCTCATCTAACCTCCTGACAGCAGTGCTAGTCATCCCCGCGGCTGCCCGCACTGCAGTGTGAGAAGCTGCTGATACTGCAGTGCGGGCAGACACTGACACACTGCTGTGCGAGCAGCCGCGGGGCTGGTGCGGGAGCAGGATACCGACTTTAAGGGCACCCGACGGAGGTCACACGGAAGTGCTTTTGTGCGGCTTCTAGGGATTTTGCGGGCCTATTGACTTGTATTGAGTCACGGTCCGTTATCACGGAACAGAATAGGACATGTTCCATAATAACGGAGCGGACATACGGTATTGACGTAGTATTGACGGGACATAGTCAGTCAGTATCACAAATAAATATGTAGATCCAGGTACCTTCTAGGCGACATCTTCATATTGGAATCGTTCCCATGCCTTTTGTCTGCAAGTAGTAAAGACGCCATGATTGGATTTCAAGGCCGTAACTAGTCTCTGTAGTCTTCCCTCTTGTCGTCCTTCAGCAGCACTTCAAAACACGATTCCCTTAAAGGGAAGGTGTCGCGGATTTTTATAATCCAAACAATGATTACTTGTAAGATAACATGAAGTTATAATGTTATCAATAAATAAAGA